>NW_008705398.1:472662-490162 GCF_000326865.2 Helobdella robusta | reverse complement strand
CAGCTACGACTGCGTCCACCCCGACGACACCACCGGCCAAACACGACGTCGATTTGTCGCCTTCTCGTCATTACCTCATCGATCGCTTGCTTCACCCGACGATCAACATCACCACCCAACTTCTGCCACCCATGGGAGATGCTCAGGGATTTCCGGAACTTTTTGTGGCCATGATCAGCATGGCTTCCACTGGACCTCAGGAGGTTAAAGATGATTTGTTCGTGGCCTCTCTCGAATGGATTAATATCTGGTTAGTTTGGGGATGGCTAGTTGTTAGATATATTGGTCGATATGTTTGATTGACTGCCAATAAAAAATTGGAACTCAACGGTTAAGTGAGTGAATGAATGAATGAATGATTGATTGATGGATTGATTGATTGACTGACTGATTGATTGATTGATTGATTGATTGATTGATTGATTGATTGGTTGATTGATTGATTGATTGATTGATTGATTGATTGATTGATTGATTGATTGATTGATTGATTGATTGATTGATTGCTAGATGAATTAACTAATATATAAATTTAACAAATAAAATAAAATTTGAATAAACAGTGTAATGTATCTACACTCAAGAGAAGTTATTAAGAAGGCCAAGAACAATGTCCCAGGATTGGTCAGTAATAAATTATATTAAATTATCGTTTTTATCATAATTTATGCTATTATTTTTGTTAGAAGAGAGTTTTTTTTCGTTGCTACTTTAGCATCAGCAGGTCATCGAGTCCATGTGCTCTGTGCTGCTGTACGTAAGGGACTGTATCAACGTGCCATCTGCTGGCGTGATAGCCAGTGGTAGGAGCCAGGAAAGGTAGGTCTTTTATTGATTGGTTGTTTGGTTGGTAGTTCTTTTGTGATTGGTTGTTTGGTTGGTAGTTCTTTTACGATTGGTTGTTTGGTTGGTTTTGGATGGCTATATTTGGTCACTGCAATCATTATGACTATTCTTTCTTAAACATTTATTGATCTGTTGTCGTCGTTATGATTATTGTTATGATTGTTATTATTATGATTATTGTTATGATTATTATTATTATGATTATTGTTATGATTATTATTATTATGATTATTGTTATGATTATTATTATTATGATTATTGTTATGATTATTATTATTATGATTATTGTTATGATTATTATTATTATGATTATTGTTATGATTATTGTTATGATTATTATTATTATGATTATTGTTATGATTATTATTATTATGATTATTGTTATGATTATTATTATTATGATTATTGTTATGATTGTTATTATTATGATTATTGTTATGATTATTATTATTATGATTATTGTTATGATTATTGTAATTGTTCTTTCTAATGAAAGTAGACAGAGGTCGGCATCGCCCAGCGTAATGGAGCAACAACAACTACAGCAACAACAACAGCAGCACGCGACAGGACTGAATGCGACAACTGACTACGATAGCGATGGATTGGAGGATATTTTGAATAAGGAGGAGGACTCTAATGACGATTCGGTCGCTCTTATCCAATCATCTTTCTCATTCAGTCAACCAGCCAATCAAATCAATCCACCAACCAATCAATCAATCAAATCAATCAATCAATTAATAAATCAATCAATCCACCAATCAATCGATCAATTAATCAATCAATCAATTAATAAATCAATCAATCAACCTTTTACTGTAATAGCGTTATTTTGAGTGTATACATAAATGTCAAATAAGGCCATGTTACCAGTATTGGGTTTTCATTTACTGATGTTTCTATGAATATTTTTAATAATTATCGTTAATTCTTTTTTAAAATCTTATTAATAATTATTGTAGTAGTAGTAGTAGTAATTATAGTAATAATAATTATTATTATTGTTGTTTTTGTTAATGGTTACTAATTCAGGATGATGAACCTTTGGCATATGAGCTTTGCACATACACTATCACGCAGAAAGAATTCATGAACCAACACTGGTCTGTCTCTCTCTGTCTGTGTCTGTGTGCGTGTGTGTGTGTTTTGCTTGTTGGTTACGTCGGTTATGTTCGTTCTTATGTCATTATTGTTCATTCGTGTTCGTTCGTTTGTTCGTTCGTATGTTGTTTATTTGTTTTTGGTTTGGAAAAAATTGATGTTGAGATGATTTTTTTTCAAAATATTTTTCAGAAAGTCTATTCATCTTTTCCTTATAATCATAAATAATATTCTTTTCCGAATTTTCAAATAAAAAAATTTACACAACCGTTTTGTACTTCCGTAGTACATACATATATACACGCTTACATACATACAAACACGCACACACACACGTACGCAGGTATCACTGCCACACGTGCAAAATGGTAGACGGTGTGGGTGTGTGTAGTGTGTGCGCCAGAGTTTGTCACAAAGGTCACGACCTTTCCTACGCTAAATACGGATCATTTTTCTGTGACTGTGGTGCCAGGGAAGATAATACCAAGTGTTTGGTTGGTCTCTCTCTCTCTCTCTCTCTCTTCTCTCTCTCTCTCTCTCTTCTCTCTCTCTCTCTCTCTCTCTCTCTTTGTGTGTGTGTGTGTGTGTGTGTGTATTTTCATCTGCGTGTGTGTGTGAGTGCGTTTTTAGATGTTGATAGCTGATAATAAATAATGACCTCTGACCCGTTAATAAACACGACCGTACAACATGAAGGCTTTGACGAGGAGGACTTTGAGAAACGAACTGAAACAGCAGTCTGAATCTGAACAACAGCAGCAGCAGTCTAAAAAGCAGAAACAACAAATTCAAACATCATCATTAACAACGAAATCGTCGGCAACAACAAAACTTGTCTCTGATTCGTCAGCATCGTCGTCCAATAAGATATCGAGGTATTTTCCTAATCTGGGGCACGCCTTCAAGGTCATGAGTGACGTAGCCTTAGGTGGTGGTGGTGGTAGCGGTGGTAGCGCCAGTGCGGCTGGTGCTGCTGGTGCTCTTGATGATGATGGAAAAATTGTTAAGAGGAGGGAGACGGAGATGAAGATGGTGATGGAGAGGAATGCCGTCGTTAAACATTATCTGGATTTGCTGGTCAGTTGGATGGTTGCTGATGTTCGTCGTGTGTTTGCGAAAAAAAATCTCTGTAGCAAACAAACCCACTCTGTCATACGCTCACACACAAACTCAATAAAAAACCCAGAAAAACAACATAGTAGCAGAATCACTGATTGACATGCTGGAGATGCTATCTCCAGAAACAGTTGACCACTACAACAAATCCTCTTTGTTTGGCTGTCTGAAGAGGTGTCGGGCCTCAATGCAAGACCTCCATCAGTGTACAGATGTCGCCCTTGAATATACTGATAATTTATTGGTTGGTTGATAGTTTAGTTACTAGTTGGTTGGATTGTTGGTTGGGTTAGTTGGATAATTGGCTGGTTGGATGGTTGGTTGGTTTGGTTGGATGATTGGTTGGTTGGCTGGTTGGTTTATTATTTCGTTGTTGACTATTAAAGTAACGAGTATTATTTGCGCTTCATAAGTCTTCAACAAAATTTTTAAAAATTTGAAAGTAGTTGGCTCGTTTGAGGAATTGAGGATTGGTTGGCTGGCTGGCTGGTTGGAAGGTAATTTATACACATGCCAACTTATCATAAGGATATAAGGATATCATTTAACAAGACTTACAAACAAACGAGCATGTACAAACACATTCATACAAACACACACACGCACGCGCTCACACACAAACACGCACACACTTACACACACACAGACAATTACACATGGGTCGCAAGAGGGCTTGTTTGAGAGTGCAAGGTCGATGTTTTCCGGCGAGCAAGGTCAGACCATCAGGCAGTTGATCTCGTCACACGCCCTTAAAAAGGTTTTAAAAATATTTCTAATTATAATCCAGCGATAAATTACAAGTAGTATTATTAATTGATTAATTAATATAATAATAATAATTATTATTTTTTTTATTATTTATTATTATTATTGTTATTATTATGATCAGGTGACTATGTGTGTAATGTCTTCACCATTCGGTAAAAAACAACATCTAGCCATGGCCAATGAAAAAGGTGATAATTATGACGATAATAATAATAATATTATTATTATAATTATTATAATTATTATTATTATTATTATTATTATTATTATTATAGGCAAGGTGACCCTGCTTCAGCTGCCTAGTTTGCTGAAATCCGTGCATACTGCTAAAAAGAAAATGACTCTACCGGTTGTTGTTATTTGTCATTATTATTATTATTATTTGTTATTATTATTATTATTATTTGTTATTATTATTATTATTTATTATTATTATTTGTTATTGTTGCAGAAGATCAGCGTGGAGTTAGTACCATTCACAGTTCTAAACATGGCTGGCTGCCCTGCTAATGATGACTTCTTGGCTGTCTGTGGTCTCAAGGTATATTTATATCCTATATGTTCCTTTTTATTGTATGTATTTGTATTGTATGTTTGTATTTGTATTGTAAGTTTGTATTTTTGTATTTTTGTATGTTTGTATTGTTTGTATTTTTTGTATGTTTGTATTTTTTGTATGTTTGTATTTTTTGTATGCTTCTTGCATCAGTTTGTTGTTTTGAATGTGTGTATGTTTGTTTGTTTTGCTAATAAAGATTTCATGGCTCTTTGGAATGACAAGGTGTTTTGTATTAAATGTTTGTATTCTTGTGCGTTTGTTTGTATTTTTTGTATTTATGTATGTATACTTTTGTATGCTTGTATGTATGTCTCTGAATGTTTGTATGCCTGCTTGTTTTTTCTAGTAGTTTGTGGTTTGAAGATATTTTTATATTGTATCTATTCTTTGTATGTTTTTTGTATGTTTGCTCCTATCTGTCTGTATGTTAGTTAGTATTGTATGTGTTTTTTAACATTAGCATAATTACGAGCAACGTTAATAACAATAATGCAGGAGTGCCACATCCTTAATTTCACCAGTTCTGGGTCTGCAGCCACACACCTCGTGCTCCAGCTTGCACTTGAATCCGGTAACTACATCATCAAGGTTCGTTCGCTTGTTTGTGTTTGTTTGTTTCTGTCAGTTTGTCTATATACATCTATAGGTTTCTATTTATTTATACTGTCTATTTGCATTTGACATTATTACTGCATTTTAATGTCTGCCTGGTTTTCTCCTTTTCATTTTTTCTACATGATTTTGGTTATTTTTTGTATGCCCAAAGCACATAGACTTAAAACTTGAAAAAATGTATTCATATGTACACATTACACTGTACAATACACACACGCACACGTACCCACACGCACACATTCACGCACACGTACACACGCATACGCACATACATTGACACGTGCACAGACACTCTGGCTGCCAGGCTCTCAGAGCGAATTAGCAGTAGTCACTGCAGACTTCGTAAAGATATACGACCTATCACAAGACACCATCAGCCCCCAATACTACTTCCTACTTCCGTCCGGTAAAATCAGGGATGTGACTTTTATTTGTAGACCCAGCCAGGGTAATGATAACATCGGGGGCACTATCGGAGTAGATGGCGGTAGAGATGCCAGTGGTGATGCTAGGTACATTGCCATTATGGGACAAGCTGGTTACATTTATACCCAGGTTGGTTTCGTTGACGATAATTGATTGATTGATTGATTGATTGATTGATTGATTGATAGATTGATAGATTGATTGATTGATTGATTGATTGAATGATTGATTGATTGATTGATTGATTGATTGATTGATTGATTGATTGATTGATTGATTGATTGATTGATTGATTGATTGATTGATTGATTGATTGATTGATTGATTGATTGATTGATTGATTGAAGGAATGACTGGTTGATTGTTTAACATATTGATTGATGGATTGATTGAGTGATGGATTGATTGATTGATGGATTGATTAAGAAATTGACTGACTGACTTAATTAGCTAATTATTTTTGTAATAATTGTAATAATCAAATTACAATTGAAGGTACTGGACGAAAGCAGCAGTGCAAAGTCTGGAACTTTCTACGTTACCAATGTACTCGAACTGGAGCACATTGATCTGAAGGTTTGTTTGTGTCTCTATGCAAATATGCCCGTCCCATGTGCGTGTCTGCTTAATCTCATCTTCTCACCCAGAAGGCTAACACGGTCTGCGGAGGCGGTAGCTCCATATACTACTCGCACACGCTCCAGCTACTCTTCTTCAGTTACGCCCAGGGCAGGAATTTCGTCGGCTACCTGAGTGATGACGTCAGCAAGCTACTGACTGTCAATCAGATCTACGTTAAGGGGTTGGTTTTGTATGATTGGTTGGTTGGTTGATTGGTTGGCTGGTTGGCTGGTTGCTTGGTTGGTTGCTTGGTTAGTTAAATGGCTAGATGGCTATTTGATTTGTTTTGCAATTATTGACTTGTTCAAGTTTTTATTGATTGACGAAAGGAATAAATTTTTAATTAAATAGGTGAATGAATGAATTAGTGTATAATTAATAAATGATTAATTGATCGATTTAAAAGTTTTAATTACGGTTCTATTCCTGAGAACGGCGTACGTACACTAAACAAACAAACAGCTCAAACGCTCCATCAAGTGCCAGCAGTGCAAAAACGACAACGTCGACAACGACGACGACAGCAACATCGTCAGCTACAACGACGACTTCATCGACTACGACGACGGCGACATCGTCAGCAGCGGCAGCAACGACATCGTCGCCAGCTGGACAAACGTTGTGTCAGTGGTTGGAAACTTACGACCACCCAGGCCTCGTTTGCTGTATGACTCTCACATCTGGCAATCCCGTCGTTCTGATGGTCGAGTCCAAGAAGATATGGGTCCAGGAAGTTAAAATGGCTACCAAATCAAAGGTTTGTTTGTTTGTTTGCGCGTTTGTTTGCCTGCTTGCTTGTTTAAAGGTATGAATTTATCATCGGTGACCTTTAGTGAGTTGTGAAATGAGCAAAACATTTGGTGTTTGAAGTGCCTATGCGAATAGACAAATACACACAAGTGCACACTGACGCACACATTCCAGGTTCAAGACATGGTCCTTTTGAGACATCAAAATCTTCAGCCGGAAAAACAGCCAACAGCTGCAGCAGCAGCTACACCAGCCACTGGAAGCAGATATGGTTCATCATCAGTGGCAGCAACTACAACCCCAGCAACAGCACCTGCAACTACAACTCCATCGGCAACAACTGCACAGCCGGCTGTCACACCATCTCCGACCAGGCTAGCTCAAAAATCGCTAGCATCGGCTGCCAGCACTACAGCTACTTTCACATCCGAATCTATTCAAGTTCCTAGAGGAGCTAACGATAAGCAAACAACCCTGACGTTGCTGTGCGAGGATGGGAGCCTCAAGCTTTGCAAGGTCGATTCAAAGCTCACAGATTATTGGATGGTAAACCCGAAGTATCAGTCGGAATTAGCAGGCGGATCAGGCGTGGCTGCTCCTGGGGTTCCTCATGGGACTAAGACGCTGAAGAAAAAATCAAAGCCCGCCAGTGCTCAGCAGCAGGAAGTTGATCCCAAAACTGGTTTGCTCCTTCTTGTTTTTCTTATGTTTCATTTTACTTGAACGTACACATTCACGTGTACAAACAAAACACGTTCGCGAACATACAAAAACATGCATGCACACAAACAAACAAACAAAGACACACACACACACACACACACACGCAGGTCTGCCAGTATTTCCTGTGGATTTCTTTGAGAAATGTCAGCTGTGCAACACGGAGGACATCGTGTTCGCAGGTAACGACGTGCTACAGTACTACAACACGAGTCAAATTAGGACGAGACTCGATCAGCAAGGCCTCTACATTGCCAGTATCAAGGTGGAGAATCATTAGTGTGGTGATATTTCATTGATATTTTATCTCTAAATTCGTTCTAATCATCATTAAAATTGATTTGTATAATGAAGGAGGGAGGTTTTAATTCGCATGGCTTGAGATGCTAAAGAGGAGAATGATGGGTGGGCAGTGAGTTCTTGGCATTCGAGCGTGATCACCGCAACAGAGTGCTCGGCAGTCTCTTGCAATCTATCTATCTATCTATCTATCAATCATCATTCAGTATCATCATCTGCAATAATTACGACATTATTTCACCATTAGACACAAAACTTTAAAAATGTAATTACTACAGCCTTCTGGGTTCAGCATGGAAGTGTGGAATGACACTAGTGCGACAAACGTCTTGGTGGGTATCAGGGTTATGGTCGGATTTCAATCCATTGACAGGGCACCGTCTCACATTGAAGTTTTCAATAGAACTATACCTGTACGCGTTTGTGTGTGTATATGTGTGTGCGCGTGTGTCTGTGTGTGTGCGTGTGTGTTTTTGTTTGTGTTTGTTTGTGCGTATGTGTTTGCATGCGATTTTTCACTTTCACCATCACTCACCGTTAGTTTACTGTGTTGATGAGTTGATTCAAAAGCCAATCAATTAATCTAGTCGTCAATTAACCAGTCACTCAATCAACTAATCACTCAATTAATTCAAACCATCATTCAATCAACTAATCAATCAATCACTCAATCAATCAATCACTCAATCAATCAATCACTCACTCAATTAATCACTCAATCAATCAATCACTCAATCTTTCAACGAACCAGACGACGAACCTGACTCGTCAGAGATGGTACGACATTCCATTTACTAGAGAAGAATCCATTAGTGCCGAAAAATACTTCACAATCAACTGTTAGTATATCCATTTCTGTACAACAAGTACGTGATTGTTTGTACAAGTGTCGTACCTTTGCATCTATGCATGCGTGCATGCGCGTATGTAGAAGGAAATTAAATATTCTACATGGCTTAAATATGCAGAACTTGTTGTTGTACAAAGCAGAGACACACAGACACACACACACACACACACACACACACACACACACACACACACACATACTCACACAGTCGGACCCAGCAGAGATCCAGGTCATATAACAATGGTAGATTCAATAAAAGTTTACTACAAAACTAAAGAAGCATTCGGATGGCCAGACGACGACGAAGCCGCCGCCCAGACCTCTTCTCAGACAGCCACCCAAGCAGTTAGCCAGACTGCCACCAGCCAGACGGTGACCTCGGCTGACCTCAAAGTCGATGAAGGTCAAAGTGGCGGCACTGGTGGTAGTAATGCCGTTGGAATGGGAGGTGACAATGGAACAGGAATGAGTCATTTTGATAGGTGATGGCAAAATGTTTTTGATGATAATAATAATTATAATAATAATGATTATTATTATTATGATAATTATAATAATAATAATTATTATTATAATTATTATTAAATTGTTATTTCATAATATGCTTTTTTACAGACTGCTGGCCGGAACGATGGAGATTGTGAACGATTGCTTTGCCGTATCACCGTCACTCTCTGAAGATGTTAGTCGGTTGTTTAATTGTGTGTGTATCTGTGTGTGTGTGTGTGTGTGTGTCTGTATGTGTGTGTGTCTTTGCTTTGTACAATTAAAACAAAAAAAAAAGACAATTCAATATATTGGTTTGAATGCGTTCCAAAAGTGTTCCAAAAAAGTTTGGCGTTGATTTAATCGTTTCGCGAGACTTAGGTCCAGCTAGCTAGCAGACATTCTGTCGTCGGTGTACCTGATGATTTTTGAAGGTTCAGTTATCGTCGGTATCATATCGGCTGTATATCGTTCGTAAAAAAAGTATCGGCATTGATGTCGGTATATCGTTTGCATCTCTAATCATCATCCCGTCCTATCATCATCATCAATATTTTTATTATTATATTTTATTATTATTATTAGTGTTATTATTATTATAACTAATTAACTAACTAACTAACCTTCCTAACTAACTAACCTTCATTCATCCAGACAGTAGAACAAGCGACAAAAATACAAAAACCTGAAATCTTATTTAAACGATGACTGTTCCGTAATTGTCAATTCGTTTGAAATTTCGCCAACGGGTCTCTAAAACAACTTAAATTGATCTTTATTTACAATACTTTGGCCGATTTCTTTAGATGAAAAATTAATTAATAGTGTTATTCGCTCGTCCGTATAGTATTGTGACAGAAACACTGCATAAAATACTATGCTTTAAATATATTTTATAGACTCTCACACACTTGTCATTGACAATGAGCAGGGAGGGGGTCGTACATTAAAATTAATTTTACTATATTTTGATTTTATTTTGATTTTATTTTGATTTTATTTTGATTAGTCTTGATGTTTTCTGATAATAAAAGAGTTCACATTATTATTATTATTATCAATCTTTTGTATCGTGATAAACATCGTCATATTATCATCGTCGTCGTCGTGATCCAGAAAAGGGTTCGCAAGATGACCTTGGACTTCACGACTAACCTCTTGACCTTGGCCACTCCCGAACTCGTCCAGCTGCACAATCAGGCGCTCATGTCCACTCTCTTCAGCAACAAGGCATCCTACTGCTGGCATAAGGTCGCGACTATTATAATTATTGTTATAATTATGATATAATTATTATTATAATAATTATAATTATTGTTATTATTATTATTATGGTCGTGGGGTTGTGTGCTGGTGATAGTGATGATTGCGACGATGGTGGTTGCGGTGGTGATAGTGGTGACGATGGTTGGATGATAATTTTACACATAATGACTACGTTAATTTTACGACTTTCTATCTATCTATCTGTCTATCTATCTTTCTATCTATCTATCTATCTATCTATCTATCTATCTATCTATCTGTCTGTCTGTCATTCTTTTTAAAATTAACTTATCATGATCGTCAACTCTTCCGCTATCATATCAGGATCTAGCCCACATGCAGCAGCTTGCAAAACAACTGGACCAGTTCTTCAACTGCAGTAACAATAATGATAATAATGATGATGAAAATGATGTAGACATCTTGGCTGAAAGGTTTCAAAAGTCAGTAAGTGCCGTAGGAGCAATCTCCCAACTTAGACCTCAAAACGTCGTCAAGTTCGTTGAACTTCAGCTACAACAGCAACAACAACAGGGTGATGATGAAGATGATAGAGATGACAATGATACAGCCGGTGAGAAGGAGAAGAAGAAGAAGAAGAAGGATAAAGATGACGAGAAACTGAAATTAAATGTCGAGGCTTGCCGAGCTGCTACTGCTTCTGATGCTGGAGCTAGTGGGATAACTGAAAACAGACAGCAGCAACAAGGGAGCCAGTTTGAGTTGTCGACAACGGAATCGCAGCATTTCGTTTCGAAACTGTGCGCCGTGTTCTGGCATCTCGTCTCGAAACAGATTGATAGTCCACTCATTTGTCCCGTCTATGTTACTGGTCAGTTGTGTCGATGATGATGATGAGGAGGAGGAGGAGGAGGATGATGATGGCGATTACGGTGATGATTGCAATTATGGTGATGATTGTGATGATGGTAATTGTAATGAAATGATGGTGGTTGTGATGGAATGATGATGGGGCCGAACTTTTGGTGTTATTGATGAGGATTTGAATTATGTTTAAAGTAGAATATCGAATATTGAAATATTGTAAGACATGCAAACACTCACCTGCAAGAGTGCACACGTACATACACATACGCACACACACACACATACGTACACACATACGCACACGTACACGCAGGTCTTTCAAACATGGAGCATACAGTCTCATCATTGGTGGACATCATCAACGTGTTTGTCACCAGCGACCAATCGCAGCAACCAGCGACTACTACAAACGACCCTCAGGACACAACGACGGCACAAAACGACAGCGGCAGCCCGGTGTTGCTAGGCAGCAGCAACAACAACAGCAGCAGTAACGTAGACATCGTTGCACTGTCGACGAAGCTCTACATGCGGATGCTCTTCTCTAAAAATAAAAAAATCAGCTACAGCTGCAAAAACTCTCTCCTGAAAGTTATCAAGCCCATCCCTGCTGATGACGTCATTCCTAAAAGCAACAAGGGCTCTACTAGTGGCGGCGCTAGCAAGCTAGGGAAGCAGCAGCAGCAGCCACAGAAACTACAGAAGGACGATGAACAAGAGAAACTGACAAAGATAATACAAAGCATAAGATTGCCGTCTGCTTCTGCTGACAGGAGGTTGAGGTCCTCTGATGATCGGGATCATTATGAACTGGCGCCTGTTAGTTTTAGATGGATGATGACGATGAAGATGAGGATGATGGGTGCAATGGGGAATGAAGATGATAAAATTGATGACCATTTTTAGTTGCTCTTCCACTAATTACCATCAACCTATCAACAATAAATCACTAATTATTTGACTAGCAATCAATCAGTCATCATTCACCAATTAACTGTTCAATTCTTAAATCAAACTTACTAACTAACCAACCAGCCAATCACCGAACTTACCAATCAGGAAGCACCAGCAAACAGTGGCGCCACATCAGCGCAGGCGAGAACCCCAGATGACTCAGCTCCCCAAGAACCGAACCCTCTTGAGGCCCTGTTGGGGGGTGAGGGCGGCAATCTTCAGGCACTCCTGGACCTGAATCCGAACGCAGATGATGAGACAATGGTTCAGCTGGCTATTGCCCTAAGTCTTCAGGAGCAGGTAAATGGTGATTGTGTTTTTGTTTTGTTCATTAATTAATCATTTAATTAATTAATTAATTTATTTATTTATTTCTTACTTCATTTTTTTAATTTATTCACAGTCTTCTGATACTGGAGAGGCCGGTGCATCTGCGGTTGTTCAATTTCAGGTGAGTTATAATTATCGTTGTTGTGTTCTTCTTCTTCTTCTTTTTTTTTTATTTTTCTTCTTATTATTATTATTACTATCATCACATAACAACACGGCAACATAACAAAACAACAACAGGAGGCGTCCAGCATGCTGTCAGACGCGACTGCTTCTGGCCAGGGTAGCGACGATGAAGTGGGTAGTATGGTGGCCGTCGAGGGTTCAGCCCTCCAAATTCTGCCCGTGGATCAGGGGGATAGGATCAGCGCCGCGGCGTCAGATAGCAGCAGCGGTAGTAATGTTGGCTCTGTTTCCGGTTAGTCCGTGTCCTAATGTTGTCACGTTGTTGCAGATGCTTTGTTGTTTTCGTGTCGTCGTTTGTAGCCGTTCCGGGTTGATTGTATTTGATGGGCTGAGTTAGGGCTGCAGATTAAATGAACATCGTCTAAATACTTTGTTGCAGTGAGTGGCAGAAGTAGCGCCATGGGTGACGCGGTATCAGACAGTACCATCCACACAGGCGACAACATCGATCCAACAGCTGTTTCTACTGCTGCTACCACCACTGGAGCCACTGCGGCTACTTCTACATCTTCGGCAGCTGCTACTTCTGCTTCAGTGGCCAAGGAACGGCCGCTGTCTTCTACATCTAAAAATCAGCCAAAAGAGCAGAAAGATAAGGATGATGATGATGAGGAGGAGGAGGATGTTATTGGTGAGGGCGTTGGTGGAGATGTTGATAAGAGCAGCGGGGATAATGATGCAGTCATCAAGGCTCACTTGTACAGGAAGAAGCTGCTCGAATTCATGATTGGGTTGGTCGCAGCTGTCATTTTTATTCTTTTATGGTTTTATAAATTGCACGTTTGGGTATGGTTTTATTTTATTTTTTTTTAAACTCCGATGAATAGTGTAGTTAAGTAATTTGAAGTATTCAAATACTTGAATGTTATTTGATGATTGAATTTTGATCAAGTATTCGCAAAGTTTTTAACGTCACTCAACATTTGAATATTTTAACAACACTGTTTTCATCATTAACCATATCATTATCACGATAATCTCATTGCTACACTACAGCTACCTACCTGAGCTGAAGAACATGTCAGGTGACCAAATAGTCCCGTACCTACAACTTCTGATGGCCTTGACCTACGAGATGGACCCCACCAAAGAGGTTCAACTAATCGACAAACTGTTTGACGGAATCATCGTTGAATTAGGGATTAACTCGTCGGACTCTACTAACACTACAAAAGTTACTTCTAGTGGAGTTACCAATATTAACTATTCCTCCAGTTTAAATCGCACAAAAACCTGGGAAGTTAAGCTGCTGTTGCTAAGAATGCTGAGCGTCTTCATGTCTCATAGCAGCTACAACAAGCACGTTACTGCAGCTGCTGGTGGTACAGCCGCTAGTGCAGCAGCTGCTTCTACGGCTATTATTGCTAAATCATCTTCCTCTAAGGCCTCTTCGGCTACTAGCAGTGCCGCTGCTATTACTGATGTGAGTTTTGCTTTTGTTTTTGTTTGTTTTTTTTCTGATGGACATGTGTTATAATGTTAATTATATAATTAACTAATTAAATGTAAATTATATAATTAACTAATTATAATGTTATTATATACGCATACTCACGTTGTGATAACACGAACTACACTAGCAGAACAAATCGCTGAGTCAGTTTGTGGGCACAAAACTGCAGAGCAGCCCGATCTTAGAGTTTTGCCAGCGACACCTGCAACAGCTCCTCAACTCCAACTACCTGCAACTGGCAAAATCTCAGGGTGGTGGTAAAATATCCTCCTCCTCTGTGGACGACGGCAGCATGGAGGTCTCGAGCGGCGGAGGGGGTAGCTCGGGTGGTGTGGCCCCCCTAGGGCAGGTCCTTAAGCTCCGTCTAAATAGCAACCCGCCTGATTTTCAGCCATTTTTTATGAAGCTCTACGTTAAGATGCACGCGTACGATGTTTTTGAAGATTTTCACCATCTGCTCGTTGAGATTTTGTTGAGGATTCCCTATCAGGTTTTCAGATGGATGGATGGATGGATTGGTCGATTGATTAAACGATGGATGGAAAGATGAATCAATGAATGAATAAATTGACAAATGAATGAATGGATGGAGGAATGAGCGAGTGAATGAATGGTTGATTGATCGTTAATGTATTGGTAGTGATTGCTGGCATTGAAAACAAATTTTTATAATCTAAACAATTATTTAGATAACAAATAATAAAATATTTATTAATTTTAATTTTATTTCTGTTTGCAGATGAAGAGGTTATCCGAGAGTTTGAAACTGGAGAGTGCCTGGAGAGCTCTACTAACCGAGGTAGTAAGTTTTGTGCTGGTTGGTTGCTTAATTGGCGGACTGATTGATTAGTTGATTGATATATTGATTTATTGATTGATCGATTGTATTCTGTATCAGTACATGATTAGCGACCAAGCTCCATTCATCAAGAAGCAAGTCAGGAAGGTAAGATTGACAGTGATACCTTCTAATACAGTGACACTTAAAATGATACTAATAACATTAATATTATTTATAAAAATTAATTATAGTAATAATTAAGAATAATATTATTAATTATAGTAATAATGATAATAATATTATTAATTATAGTAATAATAATGATAATAATAAATTGCCAGCTCTTGCTGTTAGTTTGCGGCTCTAAAGAAGATTACAGGCTAGAAAGAGACATGTACTATCTGAATAAGCACATCACTATTGTCAAGGAAATCTGCCTAAAGAAAGGATTAAAGATGGCCGCCACCTCCTCGTCACCGTCATCATCATCATCTCCACCAGTTTGGGGGTCCAGTAGGGATGTGCGTTTGTTTGATAGTATCGACCTGCCGTACGATATGCTGATTACTATGGTGTGTTTTTTTTTTGTTTTTTTTTTAGTCGGTTGGTTGGTTGGTTGGTTTGACTGGTAGATTGACTGGTTGTTGGTTTATTGTCTGCTTTTGATTGATTGATTGAATGATTGATTGATTGATTGATTGATTGATTGATTGATTGATTGATTGATTGATTGATTGATTGATTGATTGATTGATTGATTGATTGATTGATTGATTGATTGATTGATTGATTGATTGATTGATTGATTGATTGATTGATTGATCGATTGGTTGACACCCAATCACAGGTTGATCATTTGAAAGCATGCCTGGAGGTTGCAAACGGTCGCCTGGTTAGCTGGAGAAGATTTTGTAACCAACATAGAGGTGATAGTTATTATGAGGATTTTGTTGACTGTGATTGTGATAATGATTGCGATGATGTGATTGTGATAATGATTACGATGATGATAATGATGATGATGATGGTACGACAAGAAACACACAGACGAACAAACAGATACGAACCTTTACAAAAAAACCCTCCCATACGTACACCAGACGTCCCGGAGTTTCTGATGCAAGCTAGCGTCTGCCTAGACGAAGGTGTGGCCTCGCAGCTGCTCACACTCCTGCAGCTTATCCTCTGTTGCTCGACAGAAAAGCAGCAACCGGATCAGCTGGAAGCAGCTGCAGCTGCTGCTATCGCTGCACCTCCTTGCGGCGGTAAATCGAAAGTGAAGAAGGATAAGAAGGCTTTGGAATCTGGTTGGTCTTTGGTTTATTGCTGTTGTTGTCGTCGTAATAATTGTTATTTATTATTATTATTGCTGTTATTAATAATTATTATTATTATTATTGTTATTTATTATTATTATTATTATTATTATTATTATTAGCACCAGACACAGCTGACGGCAGTCTGAAACATGATGGCACGAGTTTGAAGCTGGCGAGGCAGATATGCAACAACATCAATCCCGATCTACTCATTAGGTTAATTACGACATCATCATCATGTCGTAACTATTATTATTATTATTATTATTATTATTATTGTTGTTGTTGTTGTTATTTCTTTTGTTATTTTTATGATTTTATTTATTCCTTGTCAGATTCATCGTCTGCTTCTTGATGGAGTCGAACCAGACATCACTGAGGTGGCTGGCTCATAATCTGGTCCTCAATATATACAGGTCTGCATTTGTTTGTCTCTCTCTCTCTCTCTTTCTCTCTCTCTTTCTCTTTCTCTCTCTTTTTTTCTCTCTATCTCTCTCTCCGTCTGTGTGTCTTTGTCTGTCTGTTTGTGTCTGTCTGTCTGTCTGTTGTCTGTCTGTTTCATTCTTTCGCTTATTGATAGACTTTTACAATCTTAACCATTACTTACTTGAGTGGAAAGAAATTTTTTGATTATTATAATTATTATTGTTGTTACCATCATCGTCATCAGGAACTCTGAATCGGAACAGCAGGTACGCCTGATAGACAACATGTGGGCCATCTGGCCTGACCTACATATATATGGGTCAAAGGCCTCACAGTTCGTTGACCTCTTGGGCTTCTTCACTATTAACAATAAAAATATGCCTGAGGAAAAGGTGTGCTGTTGTTGTTGTTGTTGTTGTTGTTGTTGTTGTTGTTGTTACATCTTTACATCTTGTAATTGTAAACATTTTACCTCAGTAATCTGCGTTGTTGTTATTTTTTTGATAATTTGATTTGTGTAGTTAGTGATAGAAACATCGTCGTTATCATCATCATCATCAACCTCAACTATTATCATCATCGTCGTCGTCGTCGTCACCACCATCATCATCATGACTATCGTCATCATAACTATCACCATCATCATCAGTTGAAGTCGTACGTGGAGAGGGCCTTACTGCTGATGAGGAGCGAGAACAAAATCCTCGCCAATCATCCGAACGGAACCATCTACAAGTTGGATTAGTGGATGGATGGATGGATGGATGGGTGGATGAATGATTTAATTAATTAATTA
>NW_008705398.1:463784-472612 GCF_000326865.2 Helobdella robusta | reverse complement strand
GTAATAACAACAATGATGCTAAAAATATTAGCAATGCAATACTAGTACTAAGAAGAAGATGAAGAAGAAGAGGATGAATAGTAGTGTTAATTACATTTTTTAAAAAACCATTACAGCAATAGTTCTATTAACCAATCTTCCAGAACATGAAGCTGTCATCGGTGAAGGTGGACTCGAAGTTCACGACCAGTTCTCAGATCGTCAAACTGATCTCCAGTCATACGATCTCAAAGTTTCTACTGCGCATCACCGATCTGAAAAAGTCGAAGATGGTGAAGACCCTAGTTGTCTACTACAATAACAAACACGTTCAAGCTATACTGGAGCTTAAAAATAAGTTAGTGTTCTGTTGTTAGTGTTGTTGCTAATGTTGTTGTTGCTGCTGTTGTTGTTGTTAATGTTTTTTTGTTGATTTTTTGTGTAAACAGAATGTAAAGTAATTAAAACATTGATGGATTTTTTAAATGTTTCGAAACGCCTGCTGCACTAAATAAAATAACTTTCTCATCCATTCCACTAACTTCAGACCGACTCTCTGGCATAAGGCGAAAAAGGTGACCCTAACCCAGGGTCAGACTGAGGTGAAGGTCGAATTCAGCCTGCCCATCGTGGCCTGCAACCTGATGATCGAGTACGCAGAGTTCTACGACAACACCCACTCATCTACTGAGACCCTCCAGTGCCCCAGATGTTCTGCTTCCGTTCCCGCCAATCCTGGCGTCTGCACTAACTGTGGAGAGAACGTCTTTCAGTGTCATAAGTGCAGGTTAGGCTAGATCCCGTCTGGTCCGCATCAGCGTGTGTATCTGTTCTGTTTGATATTCGATGATTATTTTTTGTTGTACGTCGTATTTTTTTTTATCTTCAGGCGATGTTTAAATGTTTAGAAGTTATTATTATTATTATTATTATTATTATTATTATTATTATTATTATTATTATTCAAAACAGCACGGGCAGAGCCCCTTGCTAAACAAAAATATAGAAATTCGAAAATATAAACCATAAATAAATAAAATAGGTAATGTACATAATAAGCTTATCTTATATATATAAATAATAATACACAAGTCAACACAACAAAATAAAACAAACACAATTGATTAATTGTATTAACAATTAAGACCACCGAAAAATGCATACAAATCTGAAACCAATGAACCTTTAGGATGATAACCATTGAATGCATATAGTGTAAAAGATGATAACTATTATTATTGTAACTATCATTGTTTATAGAGCGATAAATTACGACGAGAAAGATCCCTTCTTGTGCAACTCGTGCGGTTATTGCAAGTACGCCAAGTTCGACTTCACCATGTGCGCCAAGCAGTGCTGTGCTGTCGATCCCATCGAGTCGGAAGAAGATCGGAAGAAAGTCAGTAGTAGTCCTGCCTGTGTTGTGTTGTTCATGTTTGTGTGTGCGTGTGTGTGCGTGTGCGTGTGTGTGAGAGAGAGAGAGAGAGAGAGAGTATTGATTGGTTTTGATTTATTTGGAGAAATAGCATTTTAGCAGCTGATTAATTTCGTTACGTCATGACGTTTGATTCGATTCGACAGGCCGTGACGTCAATCAACTCGCACCTGGACAGTGAGGACATCCTCTACAAACAGCTGCAGGATCTCAAGTCCGTCATCGTCAGCCTGTTGGTACGTGTCAAGGATCACATCAACGTCATTTCCGGCAGCAACTCTGCTAATAGCGGTCAGCAGCCGGCTGCAGCAAGTGCTGCAATTGCAACAGCCTCCGGTGGTGGGGCAGCTGCTACGACAACCACCTCAGCTAATGCAACTGCTGCTGTTGGCTCGCTGTCTGTTACTATTAATAAATCACTGCAACAGCTGGCCCTCAAGTATTGTATGGAATGTAAGACGGCATTTGAGGACCTCAGCAAAATCATCCAGGTTTCTATGACCGGTTTAATGACTGGATCGAGTGCCTGTTGATGATTTGTTAAAATTTTGTCGACCCATTTTCCATCTTTTGTCTCTAAACCCTTGCAGAAAGTGCAGGCCACACGCAAGGAACTTGTGAAATTCGACAGGCAGCAGCAGGAAGCAGCTCTCGCCTCCATGACGCCATCTGCTTCGATGACATCATCAGCTGTTTTCCCTGCTGTTCCACCTACTACCGTAGCTGCTGCGGCTGCAAGTGGCAGCGTGGCGACAGTAGCTACGTGTCAAGGTCACGCCAATGCCGTTGCTGTCGGTGCAGCTGGTGTCACCACCGTTGGGAAAGGAAGGTTTGCAGATGAGGAGTTGTGTCGTGTCGTTGTTCCATTTCGAGAAAAATTTTAAAAAATAATTAAATGTAATAAAGTTATTATGATAATAATTGTTGTTATTTGATTAAATTAGACTATAATACCAATTTATAATAATTGTTATCATTACGTATAATTGTGCTTCAAGGAAGACATACTGCTATGGATGTGCAATATCAACCGTCGAACACTGCATTACGTTGCTGAGAGCCATGTCGACGACTGCTAATCTGAAGAACTATCTTTGTGGACAGGTGTGCGTGTGTGTGTGTGCGCGTGTGTGTGTGTGCGCGTGTGTGTGTGTGTTCAACAACGACCCAGCAACAAGACCTTTACAACACAACAACATCAGCGTGATATGACCAACAACTCAATCGACTTTTTTTTTTAATTGCTTCGCAACATTATATACAGGGTCTCATCAAGGAACTCTTCAACTACAATCTACGCAGAGGCTCACCTCAAATTAGGTCAGAGGTCAGGAACCTTCTCTGTCTCATGTCAACCAATCACGAAGCGGCTACTAGTGACCTGCTTTCACTGCTATCCAATAACATTCAGCTGGCTATTAGCGGCCATTTTTCAAATCCGGATTTTGTGAGTTATCGTGGGATCATCTACTATCTTTATCGCCGTAAACACCATCATGTTACAGATACATTTTTTTTAATTATCTCTCTTGTCGTTATCATCATTTCTTATTATCGTCGTCGTCACCATTGTTATTATTATTATTGTTGACCCGTTAACATCTTTTATTTTTATTGTTGTTGTCGTCGTTGTTGTTGTTGTCGTTGTTGTTGTTGTTGTTGTTGTCGTCGTCATGATGACCACCGTGATCGCACGCAACAGGCTTCCACCGTTCGTCACGAGATGGGTCTCCTGGATAACTTGCTACTCATCGATGATGATATGTGGGAGGAGAGGCTGAGATGCGGTCAGTCAGTCATTGAGTGAATGAATGAGAGTGAGTGAGCGAGTGAGTGGTTGAGTGAGTGGTTGAGTGAGTGAATGAATGAGTGAGTGAGTGAGTGAGTGAGTGAGTGAGTGAGTGAGTGAGTGAGTGAGTGAGTGAGTGAGTGAGTGAGTGAGTGAGTGATGGTGATATTTTAAGAGGGGTGGCGACTGTAATTACGATGTTGACGACGACGATGACAGGGATGATTTTAACGATGAAGACTCTACCGGAAAGATAGAAGATTGTGATTGACAACTGACCTAATTAAATTAACAAATAATTTGGTAAACTCGCGACCTAATTAACCGATGGCCTAATTAAACAAATAATCTAATTAACAAGTGACCGAATTAAGCTAGTTGACCTAATTAAACAAGTGACGCAATCGATTAATTATCCAATCATCTCAATTCACTGCCGACCAGTCATCCGGCTGTTCAACATCTGCACTCGTTACGACTCGCCGTCCATTCAAGACGCCGTTTCCCTTCCCTGCCTACGCATACTGCAGCGTCTCTCAGCTTCAACTGCGACTCCCACGCCGCAGCCAGCTGCTGCTGCTGCTGCTACTACTACAGCTACTACTTCCTCTGCTGGCGGTAAATCTGCTAAGAAGGTTCGGTTTTTTATATTTGAATTTTTAATTGATTTGTTTGATTACTCTTCACCACTTTACTACAAACAGGAGAAGTCGTCATCGAGTGCTAACGCGACGACGGCGACTTCCACGGCTTCTGCTACTACTACTAGCGACGCCATAGTTTACAGCATCCACCCACCAGTTCAGCTGACCGCAGATTTTCAGGGCTGGATGGCTGGCAGGCCTGCTGCTTCGTTCAGTTCCTGGGTCAAAAATCTGCCAACCAGAGGTGGTGACGGTGGTGATTGTGATGATGGTGGTGATTGTGATGATAGTTGTGGTGATGGTGATGGTGGTGGTGATGGTGGTGGTGATGATGGTGATTGTGATGGGAGTGACCACAATGATGAAAATGGCAGTAGTGGTTATAATGAGGTGATGATGAGGATGGAGATGTTTCATTACTTGCGTAGTCACGTCATCGTCATCATCATCGTTATGACGACAACGAACAGTTATCTCGGATTCAAGTGGCCAGCCACCACCACCAGCGGCGACAGCAGCAGCAGGGTTCAGCAAGAAAAAGAGAGAAGTAGAAAGATTGAGAGATAGAGAGAACGAGAGGAAGGCAGTGAGAGTTAGGTATTTGTCAGAGAAGTACTTCAACAAGTGGAGATTCAACGTTAAGTTAAGTTAGTAAATACTGTTTTAAATATTTTTGTGTACATACATACATACACACACACACACATCTTAACACACATACACACACACACACACACATATGTACTATCTTAACATCATCATCTTCAGAAAATAGGATAACGACGGATTTGAAGTCGGTAGATACGAGTTGGATTAGGAGGGCCATGTTTTCTTCAACGTCTGCTGCTATGAGGCAGACTGAATGCGATATCGTTGAGGTAAGTGTCTGTCTGTGTGTTTGTATGTCTGTGTGTTTGTATGTGTGTGTGTGCGTGTGTGTGTTGTTTGTGCGTGTTCGTGTGTAAATATTTAGTTGGTTTTTTACGTGCTGTGTTTGTTTCTTTGCGCGACGTAAACATGAGCCGTCGGTCCTACTGCTTTCCACTCCTTTAACAGGATTTCTGCAAGGTACCTGGCCGCAAGCAAGATATCATTGATATCCTATCTGAGTTAGTAGTAACTATCATTTACTATCACTGTCATACATGCTACTACTATCGCTACCACTATTGCTGCTACTACTGCTGCTACTTCTACTGCTGCTACTTCTACTGCTGTTGCTGCTACTACCATTACTGCTCTGTAACTACTACTACTAATTATAGTAATAACTGTTGTTATTTATTACGTTTTTAGCTGTCTAGACGAGGTAGGGGAGAGTGGCGAGTCGTCTGCGGAATTTCTGAAGCTCTACAAGAAGCTCATCTCCACCGGCCACTGGAAGTACTACACATCCCTGAAAGGAGTCCTCAACAAAATCACTAATCTTATCACTCTGGTCAGTGATTAGGGGGAAATACGTCGACTCTGTTTTTCACGATGATGACGATGATGATGACAATCGTTTGACGATGATGATTTGACATATCGTTTGACGATGATGATTATAAAGATGATGATGGTGGTGGTGGGGATGATGATGATGATGATGGAAAGGAAAAAGATGGTGATCATGGTGATGATGATAATTTGCAGGAGATAAATGAGTTGCAGAGGCTGGAGACCGTTAGTTTGAGTAGTAATCTATCGCAGGGTTTTGCTATCAAATCTCTAACAGGTTGGTTGGTCGGTCGGTCGGTCGGTCGGTTGGTTGGTCGATTGGTTGGTTGATTGATTGATTTGTTGGTTGATTGATTTATTGGTTGATTGAGTGACTGATCTTTTCATCTTCGTTTTGTTTTAATGTTTTTATTTGTTCAATTTTCCATGCATGTTGATGGTTTGTAATATTCATGTCAGGCAATTATATTACATACATTCACCAGTTCATTTACTCATTTATCCTTCCATTCGTTCATCTTAAATTCATTCGTTCATTTTTACCCTCATTCACTCACTCACTCACTCACTCACTCACTCACTCACTCACTCTAGATCTCCTATCAAGTTTTCTAGAAGTGGACCTAATAAAGCAGCATTACAAGAACAAACTGGTTGGCTCAGTGCTGGGTGGCTACTTGTCGTTGAAGAAGTTGATAGTTCAGAGGACAAAGATGATTGACGAGGCCCAAGAAAAGTTATTGGAGCTTCTAGAAGGAATGACAACTGGTGCGCGCGCGTGTGTGTGTGTATGTGTGTGTAGTTTTTATCAATCAATCAATCAATCTTTCATTCATCCTTTCATTCATTCGTTTGTTTGTTTGTTCGTTCGTTTGTTCATCCATTTGGTTTTTTAACTAATCCAATTACTAATCCTCTCTAGTTCATCTATGTAATGATCAACTCGTTAATTCATTCTGTCATACACTAATTCATTCATTCACTCATACATTCATTCATTTGTTAATTCATTGCATCGTCTTTCTTTCTTTTCATTCATTCATTCATCCATCCATCTGTCAATCCACTAATCCAGGAAACGAGTCAGAGAGAAAGGAGTTCATGTCAGTATGCGTGGAGACGATCAATAAGTATCCACTGCAAGACCTCCTTTCGCCTGTCTTCATATTTGAAAGGCTCTGTAACATTATCGTCCCGGTACGTATTATTTCTCTGTGTTTGTTTGTTTGTCTCTGTGTTTGTTTGTTTGTTTGTCCGTGTGTTCATGTTTGTTTGTGTTGTTGGCATCTCCAGTACATGGTCCACTGTTACCTATATTCACGTTTGAAAGTTTTTTCTTCAATATCTTTGTTAGTGTGTGTATTTCTCGTCTGTCTGTCTGTCTGTCTGTCTATGTATTTGTTGTTTGTGTGTGTATTTGTGCTCGTGTACAAGCTCACATATACACACAAACATACATACAAACATACAAATAAACAAACAAAGGAGGCGAATGATTCTAAAGAGTTTACACTCTCCCTGGAGAAAGATCCACAGCAGGAAGATTTCCTCCAAGGTTCGTTACTGTTGTGTACAGTGCATGTACAATTGTACATACTTTATTATTGAGTACACGCTGTTGTTACCTACACACACACACACACACACACACACACACACACACACACACACACACACACACACACACACACACACACACACACACGTACACACAGGTCGTATGTTGGGCAATCCATACAGTTCTAATGAGCAGGGGCTGGGACCTTTGATGAGGGACGTGAAGAATAAGATATGTCAAGGTTGTTTGCTTACCCTCATTAACACGATCATTATTTAGTTGTTGTTGTTGTTGTTGTTGTTATTATTATACTTGTAATTTGAAGTCAATCCAACAAATCAACCAGACAATCTGTCAGTTAACTAAAACAACCAATCAATCAATCAAAAAACTAAACCAACCAATCAGATTGTGAGCTGGTGGCCTTACTAGAAGATGACACTGGCATGGAGTTGCTCGTAAACAACAAAATCATCAGTCTAGACTTGGCCGTCAAGGATGTCTACAGGAAAATATGGCTGCTTGAGCATAATGACGTACGTCTGTCTGTCTGTCTGGCTGGCTGGCTGTGTATTTGACTGCCTTTGTTTGTGTGTGTGTGTGTGTGTGTGTGTAATTGTGTACTTGTCTGTCTGGTTAATTATGGAATATTAATAATTGATTTCAAAACGGTCGAGTGAATGAATGAATGAATGAGTGGATGAATGAAGGAGTGAATGAAAGAACGACCTATGTACGAACAGACTGACCCGATGAGAGTAGTGTATCGCATGAGAGGTCTGCTTGGAGACGCCACTGAAGACATGGTCAACAGTCTCGAAACCGGAAAAGGTTTGTGCTTGTGTGTGTTTGTGTGTATGTGTGTGTTTGTATGTGTGTAAGTGTGTGTGTGTGTGTGTGTGTGTGTGTAACTAATTTATTGGAACTTGCATTTGCTTTTTTATCCAATTGGGATTGTCGTTTGGTCTGGTTTTTAATTTGTGTATGTTTAATCTACGTTTGCTAACAATCACACACGCGCACGCACGCACGCACACACACAGACACAAACAAACCAACAAACAAAAACAAAACAGATTCAGATGTAGACAGTGAGGAAGTTTATAGAATGGCAAACGTAATGAGTCAGTGTGGAGGCCTAAAGGTCATGCTACAAAGGTCAAATATTTTGCTCCCTTCGTTCATTTGTATGCCTGTTCGTTTATTCGTTCGTTCATTCATTCATTAATTCATTCATTCATATATACATACGTACATACTTGGAGACACAAACATGTATACAAAACAAAAGCATGCATTTATACAGACATACAATAAATACAAAACATCAAAATATACAAAAAAAATCTTGCAGGCTGTCGTCAATAAAGAGTTTAGTATCAGGCAAACAGCTGATGATAGTCCTGCTGAAGTTGTTCAGTTACTGTGTCATGGTCAAATCAAATAGGCAACAACTCATTGAGATTAACATGAACTCTATCACCGTCATGCTGGGAGCGCTTAATCTGGTTTGTATGTCTTTTTATGTTTGTTTGTTCGCTTTGTATGCCTGTTTTGTATGTAGGCTTTGCGTGTACGCTCTGTCTATACACTTGTAATGCTTTATTTATATTTCTGTATGTTTTTCGCGTGTTCACGTGCGCATACAGGCCCTGTTAGCAGAACAAGAAATGGAAACGTCCATAAAAGGGCAGACCCTAACTGAGCAGATCCTACAAATCATGGAGGTCATCCTTTCAGAAGCAAGTACGCATCTACCCCCCGAGGTCTACAAGGTTAGTTAGGGTTTGGGAAACAGGGATGTGCTGACTAACTTCTTCTTTGGCCAATCAGTTAACTATTCAATCCACTCAACCACCTCCACCCAACTAACCAACCAATCACAATGAAGGAATTTTCCAAATCGTGTGGCGACAAGGACCAGCTGATGGTCCTACTGGATCGAATAAACAGTCCCTTCGTTAGGTGCAATCAAAATGTGCT
>NW_008705398.1:430888-458562 GCF_000326865.2 Helobdella robusta | reverse complement strand
TTTTGACCTCGTTGCCNTAGTAACTAGACAACAGCTGAGAAAATTAACCAAAGAGAATTAATTGAATGACTAATTAATTAATTAATTGATGCAAAGATGTTTTAAAAACATAAACAACGATAAGAATAATAATTGTTTTCTTGTTATTCCCATGTTTATATATATGCATTGTTTGCTTGTTATTAAACTTTCTTTTTCACTGTTTTAATTAATACGTAGTTCTCGTTCGCTTCTTCTGTTTAAAATTCTCTAAATTTGATCGATTGGTTTTAACTAGGACGATAATAATTATTTATAATAATATTCATAATTTTAATAATATAGATAATAATTATTTATAATAATATTCATAATTTTAATGATCGAATTAATTGGTTACAATGTGAGTGAATTAATAAATTGTGATAGCTTTAACGGTGATATTGGTAAGACCAGCCATAATAACGGTAAATGTTGTGATGATTATTATATCTACGGATCATTATAAATTGACGTCATCACTCAAATAATAATTAATGATAGTGTTATAATGCTCTTGTTCTCAACTTTTATTAAAACAACATTAGTATTTTTACTATTGGTAATAATTATAACCATTGTCATAAAATGTTTGTTTATTAGCTGCACCTAATGCTAGCACTGGTTTAGTGTCCGTTGTATCTGTGGTAGTGGCTACAGTTTTAATGGTAGTAATAGTAGTAGCTGCTGTAGCTTCAATAATGATGGTAGTAATGTGCAGTAGCAAGAGTATTAGTAGTAAGAGAAGCGTTGATCGTGTTCGGTGGTAGCAGTAGTAATGGGAATACTATTAATATATATTATTATAAAAAAAACGATCTTTAAAAGGTTGAAGGTCTGCTGAAAGTTTGAAAGACAGTCAGAGGGAGAACTGATGAGTTTTTTAAAGGGCATGGTCTAAAATAACGACAGCCGAAATTGATACATCCAAGTTACTACCGAATTATACTCAAATTTATTTTTTATTGTTAGTAAGTAAAACGATAATTATTTTAATAAAAATAAACGAATTTTCAGGTGAAAAAAATTGACATTTTGTAATCGTAAATATTTGAAGATAATAATCCATGTTTTGCAAGTGCTTCACAGCCTTTACATCATGTCTTTATTGTAGTCTATGGCCTATTTATTACCTTTAGATTAATTTTATTCGCGATTATTTTTAAATTTATCAGCAGTTCATCGTTTCTTGCATCGTTGGTGGCTACATTCTTAAAAGTTTTTTCGCGTTTTGCGTTCTGTTGTTGAGGTGGCCTGGTTTTATTGGCGTTGATGTTGTCGTTGTTGTTTGGTGGATAACGGTTGTAGTAGCTGCTGTTGTCGTTTTGTTGAATTGCTTTGAAAATGTTGGGAAACTTGCACCAATTTCCGACCTTATTGTTGTTGATGTTGTTGGTGTTATTGGCAGGCTCAAAGCCTGTTTTGTTAATGTCATTAATGTTGTTGTTGTAGAAGTTTTCATAGTTGTCGTTTTCAATGTTATTGTTGTTGTATTCACATTTTGAAGTTATGCAACCGATGCCGTCGTCGTTCTCAGTGGCTGGGCAGCAATTTCCGAGGTTCGGATTTGTTAGATGATATTGGTGAGAAAATTTTCGAGACACTAACGAGGATGATAATGATTGATATTGATCATCTTCGCAAATCGTTTTTGCCACTTCCGTTTCCTCCTCTAGCCTATGACGTGATTGATATGATATTTTTGGCACGAGTTTATATTCGTCTAAAAATAATATTTTTTTCTCTCTATGTTTCAATCTTTCGATTTTATCGACTGGGTCTTCGAAAATTTGAAATTCGTTTGTAACTTCAAGATTCCTCTGATGCAAACTTGACTCGGGTAGGTGCAAATGATTGACGATGGATTGGAGGTAGCAATTGCATGTGTCAGTTGCTGCTGGCATGTATTTCTTGCATGTTGGGCAGCGCCTTTGATTTCTCTTGGATGATTTTTTGTTGATTTTATAGTTGTTGGTTGTAGCAGTTTGGTTGTTGTTGTTGTTGTTGAAAAATAATTTTTGAGTTTCATAATTATTCGATTTGTCATCTTTACTTTCATCTAAGTTTTCGTCGTCAACTGTCCTTTTCAATTTGTCTCCCTCCAGGTATCCAACCAGCGAATGCAGTGGGAAATCTCTTTCACTAAACTTCATCAGCTGCATTCCTCCTTTCATTCCATTCCAGTTACGACCGGTAAGTTGCTGCTGTTGATGATGACCGCGAAGATGGCTGCTGTGTTGGAGACGATTATTATTATTATTATTATTATTATTATTATTGTGGTGTCGGTTTTTCGAATGAATGCAAAACTTGCGAGTTTTGTTTCGATAATTTTTATTGAGATTCGATTTTTTCAACTCCTCATTCTCCAGCGTAATCAAACTAAATGGAATTAGTTTCAGTTTGACGGACTTTCGCGACTTCTTCTTCGGCCTTGGGATCGGACAGCTTAGTAACCTCTCGTAAGGTTTGGTCATCGTTTGACCGTCGACTTGGAAGTTCGACCCAAAAAATGATGGTATTTGAACTTGGTTCTGTTTGAACGCCAACTGGAAAAGTCCAGTATTGGCTGTTTTGTCAATTTTCAAATCAAGAACAACTGTTGGTGCGTGAGTTTGTGTGTGTGTGTGTCAGTGTGTGTCAATGTGTGTGTGTTTGTGTGTCAGTGTGTGTGTGTGTGTGTCGATGTATGTGTGTGTGTGTGTGTGTGGTGTAGTATGAAACAAAATAATATTATACAACTAAAATAATCTCGAAATTAGAACGATATTAACGAGGTATACACTTGAAAAGTGAACCTTTCAGGGTATCTTCAAGAACCTGCGGGCACATGCATGCAGTAACTGATGTAGAAGGCGCCATGCACGGTGAAGAGTTGATCTCAATCAGCCATGGCTGATAATCCTCACTCAGCATGAAATCAGCACCAAATAGTTCAAAGGTATTCTGTCGTTGAAAATGACTTCTTTTGTTTAATTGTGGCATAGTGAACTTTGAGACCTTTTTTAAGATAATTATTTGTAATAAATAACACAAAACCAAAAAATATATAAAATATTTATTCGTTCATAATTTTATTCATTCATAAGTGGCATAATTTTTGTTTACTTTTCTGTGCTCAACGATTTCTTGGCAGCAGAGCAAAGAACTGATGACGGCGTCTTTCATGCCCTGAAAAATTATTTGATCCCAGACGCCTTCGGGTGCGCCATTCATTTGCATGTAGTTCTTCAGGTTGTGGCAAGTCCACATATTATTCCCAGGAAGCTCTTTAGATCGAGTTTTTTCGTTCGTGTAATGTTTTTGGATGGAGTTGTTTGATAGGTGGATAGATCTGTGGATCGAACGGGTGGGAATGAGTTTTTAACATATTTTATCAACTTAGACTATTATTTCAACATTTTCACGTTTATTTAACCAAAAAAAAATTTTTAATAAGTAATGAAAATATTGTAAACAAACACTTCAAAATCGTCCAGTGTGAATTGTTGAGAGCAGAAACGAATGTAGGAGTCCCTATAGAACCATACTGTCAGAGGGTTCCAACCGGTCACCAGAAACCACTGACGAATATCGAACTTTGTTTTGCAAATTAGTAATGGTCTTTCTAAATTTAAAAAAAATGCATTTTTCGAAAATTTTCAATCTAAAATCATATTCTGAAATATAGGTAGGGTTGATAAATTTGTTTGATAAATTTCTTAAGACATGCTATTTTATGAAAATGAAACAAAACTAGCTGACCGATATATTTCTGTATGACATATTTCCTCTCATTCAATCCGATCTGAGAGTCAACCAACTTCATAATCTCCGTAAGCCCATCCAACAACTTGATTCCTCTACCGCGAGATTTCGCACCTGGCTTGAGGATCCAGATATTTCGAGTGCCATCAATATCAAATTGTGGTAACGATTCTCTTAGTTTATCCAGCAAATACATTATAAATTCGCTTTTTTCTTGGTAATTCTCTACAGTAACGATCAGATCTGAGCGTTTCATCGAATCGTAGATTTTTAAAAATTGAGTATATTTTGTTGATGAGAACTCTTCAAATTCTTCTTCGTCCAAATCATCGTGGGAAATGAATTTTAAATAATCTTGACAGATAGCGCACGCCTCATGGTAAACTTCATCAGACAGCGTAAATATTTTAGTCTTCTGATCATCTGCTGCAACAAATTTCTCTGGATTTAAATTATTAGAGAGGATGATTTTTAACAAACTGATGGCTGCTGTTAGGCAGAAATCTTGCTCAAACGCAATTTTGTCTCCCGGTTGGGCTAGCTGGTAAGACCTCGGATAGAACGTATAACACGAATTCGGTTGGTACCAATGCAGATCTCTTAGATGATTACTGAGTCCCACCTTCGTCGTAAAAACAGTTCTCGTGAAATGATTGATAATTTGATCACTGTTGAGCAGTTTTTGGTTGAAGAAATCTCTCCTAGAGCCCCAAAACAGGGTCGGTTTGTGCTTATTGACCAGCCGGTAAAGGTAGCCGTAGTAGCCATCATCTTCGACCCACGGTAAGCATTTTTCATCTTCTTCTACAACCTTTTTAGATAATTTTAATCTGTTAGTACTTAATCTATCACTGATATTTAACTTTGTTAAGTTTGTAGTCGTCGTATAGGCATGATAATTAGCGGCAGAAGTAATAAGAGCGGCAGTATTTGCTGCTGTGGTAAGGGTGGTATCGTCGTAGTAGTCGACGTCACTGTCGTCAGCGTTCGCGTCGTCGTGCTTCAATTCTCCTAATTGGGTCCTGTAGGAAGAAAATTGGTAAAACATTTCAACCCAGCCCCTCTCTCGCAGAATTTTTCTAAGAATTGGGTAAGGGCCCTGGATTATGAAAATTTTATTTTCTTCTATGGCTTTTTCTGCTTGCTTTTTGGCTTCTGCTTGTCTGGTTTGAGAGAGGTTATGGGGTGGTGTGAATGACGAGGCTGACTTGGGTGTGTATGATGGGGTGTGTGGTGTTTTTAGTGTGTATATCGGTGTGTATGATGTGGATTGTGGTGTTATTTGACGGTGAACATCGTGGGTGGATTCTGTTTTTGTGTTGAGGTATTTCTGAAGCGACATTTTGGAGACCGAGTGTTTGGTCTGGCTTGGGTGGGCAGTTCGTAATAGTAAAAAATTTTAATTTTCCGGCTTTTCAAATTTATACTTTGTTAAATTTTGTTTATTTTTGCAATATATTTGTATAATTTTATTAAAAATTCATGACAGAAAAATGTTTCAATTCACTCTCTACGATTTTGTTTATAGATATATTTATCTGTTTACGTTTGCGAATGTACCAACTCTATTTGTAAATAGCAAAAATAATTAAGTCTTTTTTTAAACTTATTCAAAAATCATATTAAATATTGTTTCAAGTAGTAGTAGTAAGTAGTAGTAGTAGTAGTAGTAGTAGTAGTAGCGCTTTTTGGCAGCATTAGTAAATCATTTATTTCTGCTCCTTATCATTTTATTAATATTTATTACATCTTGATAAGATAGTATCATATAAAGCCATAATTTTTGGCGTTTTTCACTCTCTTTTTTTCTCTCTCTTTCTTTTTCTCTCTTTCTTTTTCAATTTCTTTTTTCATTTCTTTCTCATTCTGAACCGTCAAAAGTCGCTTCAAAGTTTTGCAAACAAATGAAAAATATGAATAATCTCTCTTTTTTTTATTATTTTTACCAACTCTCTCTTTCTCTCTCTCTCTCTCTCTCTCTCTCTCTCTCTCTCTTTCTCTCTCTCTCTCTCTCTCTATAGCATAATTGGGGTGTGGTTAAACTGAACGGTATTGCAAAAAATGTTCTTAAGAGATAAGCTGACACCACCCAAATACAATTAAAACCAATTTTATTAAGTAGCGGTAGTAGTAATAATAGTAGTAGTAGAAGTAATAGCAGTAGCAGCAAATCGAATTCATAAAAATTTTTTTTAAATTTTTGACTGACTCACCATTATATAATAAATAGATCAATCATTCATTCTTTTAATCGTTAAGTTTTGCATGCTTTTATTTTTCTCTGAAACACAGTTCTACAACGAACCAATCACATACGGACGACAACAATAAATAACATTAATAATAATAAATAACAACTATTAAATAATAATAAATAACCATAATAATAGTAATAAATAATCATAATATTAATAATAATAATGGAATTAAAAAATTTTTATGCATGGCGTAACGAAAATGTCAGCCGATATAACATTTACACACAGACATACTTGCATCACGTAACATGAATTCATCTTCTCTGATTGTAACAGCCATCTCGCATCTGCTTCATTCATTTAGTAGGGTTGATGATTACACTGAATACAAACCATAAAGGCATATAATTATGGCCTTTATTAGGGGCGTTTATCAACACATACATATATACAATATACATATATTATCTTATCAGCAATGAAAAATATATGCTTATTATAATGGTTATTATATATATATATATATATATATATGTATATATATATATATATGTATATCAGATCAACTATTTTTACATATATATATATATATATATATATATATATATATCAGATCAACTTATTATCAGATCAACTATTTTTACATATATATATATATATATATATATAGAGAGAGAGAGAGAGAGAGAGAGAGAGACAAATAAAATATATATATATATGGATTTTTATCTCTGATTTAGTTTGAAAATTAATTGAAATTATTAGACTGCGTTCTCCCATTAATAAATTATCTTATCAGCAATGAAAAATATATGCATAATAAATATAGAATAAAAGGATAATAATAACAAATAATAATAATAAATAATTAATAAATAAATAATGATAATAACATTTTTCCAACTCATTGCGTAATAATTAACGAGGCCATTATTATCAACATCATCATCAACAACAACAACATCATCATCAACAACAACAACATCATCATCAACAACAACATCATCATCAACAACAACATCATCAACAACAACATCATCATCATCATCAACAACAACATCATCATCAACAACAACAACAACATCATCATCAACAACAACAACATCATCATCACAACTAGCCCTATAGTCATCATCAGAACCTTCATCAACACTTATTTAATAATTAAGTTTTATACTTTAACAACAACAACATCATCATCACAACTAGCCCTATAGTCATCATCAGAACCTTCATCATCGTCGTAATCATTATCATAATCACGTGTATTTTTTCATAAAAATGCGTCCTTGGGTAATTTTAAAGTTTGTCATGGTCAGCTTTATAGTTAGCGGTCAGTTGAGTTATGATGATGATGTTGTTGTTGATGATGATGATGATGGTGATGATTATGATGATGATGAACATTCTTTCGTTCATTCATTCATTCATCCCTTCAGTTGTATTACTATTGACTCGGGAGAAGACAGTAACGATAAAGTATGAAAGTACTAAAGAGCGTGCAGGAATCTGTGGCGTTAGTTTTAAATTATTTTAAAAATAATAATTTGTGTGTGTATTTGTTTGTTTGTTTATCTGCAGGTCTATCTGTCTGTCTGCCTGTCTGTCTGTCTGCCAGCTTAACTGTCTGTATGTCTCTCTGCCTGTTTATCTGTCTGTCTGTTTGCATTTTTAATTTTAGGAATTTTTCTCAAATGTTGTTTTTTATAATTCCTACTAGAATTCAACTCGGATAATAATCCCGATTACGACATCATCGTCTTCATCATCCGCATCTTCATCTTCATCATCGTCTTCTTCTTCATCATCATCAGCAAGACAGCAGATTAGGATGTTGGTCCATTCTATAAAAGGCTTGTTGAGCGGACATTCCTGTTTTTTATACGTGCATGTCGTAATTATCGGTTCATCATCATCATCATCCTCATCATCCTCATCATCATCATCGTCATCAGTGAATTTGTTGAAGAAGATAGTGTTAAACCTGTTGAAGACTTGGAACTCTGCCGACTGTTAAGTGCACATTCATTTTTATTTCTGTTATTATTATTATTGTTATTATTATCATAGTAGTAGTAGTAGTAGTAGTAGTAGTAGTAGTAGTAGTAGTAGTAGTAGTAGTAGTAGTAGTAGTAGGGGTGATGGTTGTGGTAGTAGTCATACTTTGTAAAATTGTTTTTCAAAAACTCATCCGTCCTTAACAGTGCGTTATGAGGTGCATGAAATGAACAAGAACCAGTTGAAGAAGTTGTCATCATCGTCGTCATCATCACGATCATTATCATCCTCATCGAAAACATCATCATCATCACCACAATCATTATCTTCTTCATCATTATCTTCATCATCATCATCATCGGAGTTTTACCTGAATTATGTAGCGCACCTTTGCAAAAAGATTAAAAATGCACCCAAGGTTAATATGGAATGAATGAATGAATGAGTGAGTGACTGAATGAGAAAGTGAGTGAATGAGTAGATATATAGATGAATGGAGAAATAAATGAATGAGCAAATGAGTGAATGAACAAATGAGTGAAGAAAGGAATTAATTAATTGATTGATTAATTAATTATTAATTAATTAATATAGTAAGTAATGAAAAAGCGTATAAACGAATGGGTAAAACTAAATTAGACGAAAGACTGAATGAAAGAAAATGTAACAAGCCTAAAAATAACTTTGAAAATTCCCAAAGGTCATCTACATTAGGCCCGAATTCGTATTCTTGACGGACGTTTTTGATTGGCTGGCGAAAGCGGAAGTGGGTCTCCTGGAAAATCCTAACTTGAAATACACATATGATGAAGATGATCATGACGATTGTAAAAAGGTTTTTTTTGGGCTAATGTTTTTCCGTATTTCGGTAATAGTAGTAGTTTTAGTAGTAATTGCGGTAATAGTGATAGTAGTTACTGTAGAAGTAGTAGTAGTAAAATAGCCGTAACCTATTAGTAATAGTATCGGCAGTAACAATAGTAGTAGCAGTAGTATTATAATTAATTGTAATATATCCTACTGGTTTCCTACTGCATTGTCAACCAAAAAATAACATGTAAATAACATGCAAATATGCACAGATATAATCAGTTTATTTACACACGCACACACACGCACACACACATTCAGATACAGTCAGCTAACAACTACCAATGTTTAAAAGTGGCACTTATTCTAGCGGACAGACTAAATCCTTCATCGTCGTCGTCGTTGTCACAGTCACCATCTGAATTGGGTGGCCCCAGTTCCATTTTGTTGCCATGTTCACTTTCTCCGATCGGAACTGAAACATTTTCGGGCAAAAATCGCTGCAGCACTCACGCGCGCCACATCAGCAGCAAAGATATCTTAATAATCAACAACGAGAAACTGAAGAGCACTGATATCAAGATCTTACAGCTAGCGAAGGTTAAGTTAGATCAAATTTTATCGTCTGAGACCATATCGGCACCAATAGCAAGAGTTCGGCCCAAACCCAGAACTAATTATGGTACTAAAAATGGTGATAAGAATGTGGTGGGAGCAGGTTCGACCCCAGCTACCAAATCGGACCCAGATCCGATGATTTGCCGGACATCAGCGGCCTCCTACGTTAAATGTTTCAAAACTTTAGATTATCATAATGATGAGGAGGATGACGATGATGAATGTTACGATGACGTCATAGAGAATGATCCTGATAATAAGGACGACAAATCAGCCTCGCCACCATCATTGTTATTGAGTTCTTCATCGCCATCTTCTTCCTCCTCATCGCCATCTTCTTCCTCATCATCGCCATCTTCTTCCTCATCATCGCCATCTTCGTTGTGGCTGTCAGCGCCACTTCCACCTAAGCCAAATAATACAAACTTATTTGGTTGCGAAATTTTCCTGAGTCTCGCCTATGCTAAGAGGAGAACTCACTTGCACTACTATGGTCACCTCGTTGATAACTACGTCGCTGACTTTGTCAATGTCAAGGACGAGGTTAATGTAGTTCTCAATTTAGTGAATAACTCTTTTGCTCGTTCATTCATTCATTCATCTATCAATTCATCTACCCATTCATCAATTCACACATAATTAATCCACCCATATAGTCGCCAAGCATTATGGCGCTATCTGTGTCGACCTTGGATAGGCTGTCCTCGCTGGAGAGGTTCGTTGAGGAATGGCCTGGACCCCTTGGCATTCTGTTGTACGTCAGTGAACATGATGCCTACCATAACCTAGATTTCATAATAAGGTCATCTGCCATTTTGAGCCGGAAAGATATTGTTAGGAGGTTGGATGTCCATTTGGTCTATAAAAGAGACGTTAGTTAAGATGGTGATGGTGTTGGTGGTGATTTGTAAAAATGTCCCGACATTCATCTTAGCTGTCGGTCGATTATTATCCGGTACATATTTTTATGCCGAATTACAATACCTACTCACCTTCAGGGTCACAACCCGATCAACTACATGAGGAATGTGCTGCTCAACAACAGTTTCGCCGATTACAACTTCTATATCGATATCGATTTGATACCAAACAAAGGAGCATACCGAAGTCTTCAGAACATGATCAAATCGAATGGAAATTCGGTTAAAAAGGTTCGATTCTACTATATTTATAACACGGTTGTGTTGTTTCTATTAATGCACATCTCCATTAGATGAATTAATACATCAATGAATGAATGGATAATTTAATGAATGAATGAATGAACAAATCAATCAACCAATTAGTTTATAAAGCGTGGTTTCCGCGATGTTCAACAAGGCTCCTCAATGAATTTTGCAAACAGATAGGTCTTGAGATCCGCTCTGAACTTCTAAAGTAATTGAGAAGTAGTCAGAGAAGGAGGTAGAGAGTTCCAGAGAAAAGGGCCAGAAAAAGTAAATGCCGATTTAGCAAAAGAGTGTTTAACACGAGTTAAGAAGAAGTGAGAACAAGAAGACGATTGTAAACCGGCGCGTTCAGGTTCAATTAATATATCAATTATGTGTAGAATAAGGAAGGCTATAGTAGAGCGAGTTACAATAATCAATTCTAGATAAGACTAACGAAGTAACAAGAAGGAGAAAAGTAGGATCGTCAAGAAAAGGCAAAAGTTTTTTTTATACTACGTAGATGAAAGTAAGAACTTCAAGCAACACTATTAGTCTGAGAAGAAAGAGACATACTAGAATCAAAGATAAAGCCTAGACTACGAAACTTGTGAGAAATATCAAGAGTTTCAGAATTGGGTAAGATAATAGGAGGAATAGTAGAGCGTTTAGATTTATTAAAACGAATTCACATTTTAAAGGATTAAGTTTAAGACACAGAGTCAGACTATTGTGATAAGATGGAGGGAAAAAAGTATAACTCTAAGAATCATCAGCATATGGTTGACTAGTGAAAAAAAATATTAATAATACGAGGTATTTCAGAAGTACAGAGCATAAATATAAGGGAGCTAAGGATAGAACTCTGAGGTACACCGAAAGTTAAAGTAGAGGAGTTAGAAATAGAATTATTGAGAACAACAGAAGGAAAACGATTAAAAAATAAGAAGAAAGCCAAGATAGACAAGAATCAGTAATATTAAAAGAAAGATTTAGCAGCCTTATGAAGAGAATAGTATGATCAGGATCAACAGTACCAAAGGCAGAGTAAAAGTCAAGAGCAAAAAGAAGAGAAAGATTACTATTGCCATGTATAAATGATTAAGTGGATAAATGAATGAGTGGATGAACGAGTGCATGAATGATCGAATAAACCGCTCAATTATATTTTTATTAGATATTCTTGCTACCTGCTTTCAAGTCTGAAATATATTTGGATGAAAAATTGTTCCCAAAGAATAAAGGCGAACTTCTCAAATTAATCGAAAAAGGTTCAGTTAACGGAATTGGGTTAGTGTAGTTTGATCATTCACTTACTCATTCATTCACTCACTCATTCATTCATTCACTCATTCATTCACTCATTCATTCATTCATTCATTTCATTCATTTAATAAACTAATCAATTTGTTGTTCGTTTGTTCGCTCATTCATCTTTCATTCATTCGTTCGTTCGCTTTTGAGTTTTTCCATTCATTCATTCATTCATTCATTCATTCATTCATTCATTCATTCATTCATTCATTCATTCATTCATCTATTCATTCATCTATTCATTCATTTAGTCATTCAGTCATTCGTTCATTCATCAGCGTTAAATCTGGCTGGAAACTAGGACATCAGCCTACAAATTACAGTAGATGGCTTACTGCGACTGAACCGTATCGAGTATAACTTCTATTTTAAAAAATTATATCAATTTTAAATAAACAATTTTATTCATTTTTTCTGTTCATTCATTCATTCACTCTATCACCTAACCAGGCAGTATTCAAAGACGCGTTCGAACCGTACGTGGTGGCACCGAAATGGTTGTGGGCCCGTTTCAACGAGGACTTAATGGAAAGAATGGGCGATAAGATCGCATACGCCCGCCTACTCCACGGTCTCGGGTTTGAATTCTGGGTGGCCCCAAATGACTTCATCATCCACCTACCTCATATTTTAAGTGCCGGAACGAAAAAGTATGGACTTTATCCAGATATGTACAGGTTTGTTTATGGGGGTTGAAGAGGGTTAAGGATTGATGAAGGTTTATTTCCATTCTTTTTCTTCCTTCGGAGTGTTGTCTTCCTTCGAGGTGTTGATTTAAATATGTCTTTATTTTGAATGATGGAATAGCTGGATGAATGATTAAATTGATGAATGAATTAAAAAATGAATGAATTAGTGAATGTATAAATAAATCAATGATTGATTTACTGAAAGATCGAACGATATAACAGACGAATGAACTGAAACTGGTTTAATATATTTTTTCACGCTGGTTGAAGAATGGAATAGAATAGATAGACGAATGGATGAGTTAATGAATGATTGAATGAATAAATGAATGATTGAATAAATAATAATTTAAATACAAAATATTTCCAGGTGTGGCTCTGTCTTATTCGAAAAATATCGAACAGACCTCAACCTTCTATTTCCAAATGTTACATTTTGATCCATCACATTGCGTTGTACAGAACACGTGTATATTAATAAAAATGTGATATCCAACTACATTTTAGCTTTTTAGCTTATTTTCTATTGGCTCGAAGTATTATTTTGTATGTGGTTTCAACATGGTCTTTCATTTTTATACGGTTTGCATATATAGAATGTAACATATAAAGATAAACATATTTTATATATATGATAGTATGCTTTTTAATACATTATTTGATACTACCGTCAACTTTTAATCTTTTCAATGAAGAAATTGTTTAAAAATAAAAAAAGATGTCTTTCTACTGTTACAAATTAAAAGCCATTAAATTTATCAGTAAACTTCGTTAAGAACTAATCAAAATAAACTAATTTTAAAATGTCAACATTTAAAATTCTGAAGGAGATTATCCGCTCGAATTCTCTCAAAACGTCCAGTGTCATTTTTACAGGGGGAAGTAGTTGCAGTCTCTACAGTCGCTGCTCTTTCCACTCTTTTGCTACCGCCAGCACAACGACAAAAAACAACAACCACCACATTTCTGTAAATTCTACTTACCGAAATTTCACAAACAAATTCAATTTAGTTGTTCCCCAACTTAACTCCAGCTTCAGGCAACAAATTAGGTTGAAAAATTTATATTCCAAGTTCTCCGACGGAACTCCGAAGCCGGGCACGTGGTTTCAGGCGGCCTACATGACAGTGATTGGTGTCGGACTTTTTGTTTCTCTGTTGACAGATTTGTTAGTGAATAATTTTTTAAAAGTATAAAAAAAACTCAGTTGTTTTTGAATTGAAATACTAATAATAGTATAATAATCTTTTCTATTATACAAATTCAATTAATTAAATTATAATTAAATAGTTGGCCGAATTTTATGGGCAAAGCCGATGCAGCATCCCCATCAAATGAGGATGATAAAACGGAGTCTTCGTCTGGGGCCAATGCCAATGAGTCGCCCGGTGCAGCTGGTAGTGGTAGTGGTGGGGGTGGATGTCCTACCGATGAGAAAGCTAAAAAGAAACGTGTTGGTTTCAGGGAAAGAAAGGTTATTGCCATTTTTTCATTTGTTATTTAATTTTTTTGTTGCATTAAAACATTAAAATTTACTAAAAAAATGAAAACTTTAACCAAAGAAATAATTAAAATTGGAAACAGATAATAGAGTACGAGAACAGAGTAAGAGATTTCTCGACCCCAGACAAAATATTTCGCTATTTTGCCACAAAGAAAGTACAAACTGACAAAGATACGACCACCGTCTTCATGACTCCCGATGATTTCGTCAAGTCCATTACTCCTGGCTCAAAACAGGAAGAGGGTTGGTAGTAAGGTGATGATGATGATGATGATGATGATGGGATAACAAAGATGATGATGAAGGTGATGGTGAATATGAAATGATAAACATTGCTAATGATAATGACAAAAAAAGAACCATTAGTTATTTATTCATTTACTAAAATCATTGTAACTTAAAAAAATTACTAAAATTAGGGTTAGGGCTGGACCACTATGACAAATTTGACCCGAAAGTTGACAAAATCGACAGTCGACTTGGCCGAAACAGCATATTTTGGAAATTTGGACAAAATGGCCTCATTTCATTCTCTGATTATATGTTCTTGTTGGTCGTTCTCTCGAGTTAGAGGCTATATTTTTCAAATTAGCATGATGTTCTTCATTCAATTCAATCTAGCACTGTAGTTTAATTTTTGTCCCTTCTCTGACTAGGTTTTTTTTTTGTGGTTTGAACTTTTCAATTCAGCTTGATGTTCTTGATTTGGAATAATTATTATTAACGACGTAAAGTTTCTGCTAGTTCATATGATTGATATAGTGATAAAGATGATGATGATGATGATGATGACAGGGGTAATGTTGATGATGATAACAAAGACGATTATTATGATGATACCACTGATGATGGTTGTGATGATGTTGATAAAATTAGTTTGATACTCTGACAGCCCCACCGCGAGCTATCGAGATCTCATTTAAGATGTTTGACTTCAACGGAGATGGTAACTTAGATTTCGATGAATTTGATAGGGTCTGTACATTAGCATAATTTATCTATTAATTCATTCATTCTATTGTTAACTCATTCATTTGTATACTATTTCATTTATTCACTCATTCATTTAACTACTCATTCGTTTATTGTTTGAGCAAAGATACCCAATCACAAATTTATTAAAATCGTTAACTATGAATATATTTAGTTTGTTTGTTCACTCACTCATTCATTAATTTATTTACCTGTTAATCAATTCATTAATTCATTCATTAATTTATTCTTTCATTCACTGGCCGACACGTCTGTTCATTCATTCATTTGTGCATTAATTCAACAAAAATTATCCAATTAAATAGAAATAGGTCACTAAAGTATAGGGTAATTAATTCGGAAAATTAATTAGAAAGTAATTGATTCGAAAAATTTATGCAAATAGGTCACTGCGGTATTGAGTATTTAATTTGAAAAATTCATGTAAATAGGTCACTACAGTATTGAGTATTTAATTGGAAAAGTATATGTAAATAGGTCACAGAAGTATTGAGGTCACACAGTTGCGTTGGCATGCGTCATAGGGATCACGCCGTGACAGGAAATATCCTAAAGTCCATGAGTTCAGGATTGGCCAACTATTTTTTCGGCCCCAACTTAACTGAGAAACTCACTGTGGAGAAGTTCCTTGACTTTCAGAAGCAGCTGATGACCGAGGTGCTGCAGTTGGAGGTAAGATTAGGGATTAGAAAATGACGCTGGTGATGATGATGATGATGATGGTTTATTATTTGTAGTGGTTGTAGAAATAGTAGTTGTAGCAGTTGTCGTAGTTGTAGTATTAAAGCAACAGTGATGAAGATTTTAAAACTATAATAAAAATGATTGTAATGAGGATGATGATGACAGATAAAATGGTAAGAAGGAGAATAATAACAAACAACAACGACAAATAACAACGACAAACAGTTCAACAGATATGAACCGACGAATGGAAAAATCAGCGAAAGAGACTTCGCAGATAGCATCATCATCTACGCTGGTCACAATTTCAATAAGAGGTCCAAGATGTTGAAGAAGGTTAAGAGGAACTTTGCCGGTGGGACCGTAAGTTAATTCTACCTAATCCGATTTTTTCTGTTAATTTGTTTGATGGATGGTCTTAGTTAGTTTTGCCTAATCCGATTTTCTTTTATTTGGTCGTCAGTTCGCATTTAAAATCACTTTAATCGATCACTCACTCAACCTCAGTCGGCATCTTCATCATCATCGCCTCGTCATCTTCATCATCACCGCCTCGTCATCTTCTTCTTCATCACCGCCTCCTCATCTTCTTCTTCATCACCATCATCATCTTCTTCATCACCATCATCATCTTCTGCACTGCACTATCTATCGCTATGCAGGGCATATCGTTCCAGGATTATTATGATTTCTTCCAAGTCCTCAAGTACATCAACGACATTGACGTAGCTCTTGTTTTTTACAACGTTGCTGGGGCCTCCATAGATAAACGTTAGTTAAGTTGGTAATGATTGAGATTAAGATGATGATGATGATGATGATGGTGATGATGATAACGATTGTGAAGATAATGTTTTTCTTCCTATAATTAATTTTGAACACTGTAGAAACGTTGAAGCATGTGGCCAAGACTGTGGCGCACGTGAATCTCAGCGATCACCTCATTGACGTCGTCTTCATACTCTTTGATGAAAACGGTTGGTTTAGCTGGTTTGATTGGTTGGCTAGGATGGCTGGTTGGTTGTTTGATTGGTTGGTTGGTTTGTTGATTGATTGATTGTTTGATTGATTTTTGTCCCCAGACGACGGTGAACTTAGTCACAGAGAATTCATCTCAGTAATGAAGAGAAGATTGATGAGAGGTTTGGAAAAGCCCAAAGACACTGGGTTGTTGAGGGTTTTGGCCGCCATGTGGAAATGCGCTAAATTACAGGCCGCCATTTTGGAATGATGATGATGATGATGATGGTAGTTGTGATGATGATGATGGTAGTGATGCTGAAGATGAGGAAGATGATTATTACGTTATAATTGTTAAATGTGAACAAGTCTCTTTTCTTTAATTTTTTCATTTATACTGTCGTTGTTTCTTTTCTTCACGAGATTTTTGAATTTGGAAGTTTTTTCAATAAAATTTATTTATTAATTAATTAATTAATTAATAGATTAATTAATCAACCAATCAAATAATTGAGGTTAATTAATTTTGCCTTAGTAAAAATTTTTCGTATTTATGTTTTAGCGCGTGCATAAGCCGTCGATAAACTCTTGTAAAATATTTATATTTTTTTATGAATGTGTGTGTGTGCGTGCGTGTGTATGTGTGTGCGTGCGTGCGTGTGTGTGTGTGTTTGTCAGTTACTGTTTTTGTGATAGTTCAGAAGAATTTTTTTTCAACGTAATGTGCATAGCATAATTAGAATGTCAATGGTGTGATACAAACATATATGCAGAAGCGTATAATGAACAGAGCAACAGGCGCGGCCTATTGTGGAAAATTGAAACACACATTTTATAAAGCCATCTTATCGTCGTTAGATAAGAAAAGATACCCTTCAATGTTTGAATGGGAAAAATTATTGATTGAACGCTGTTAAATACTTATTTGCTTATTAAAGTAATTTTCAAGTAGTTCTCTTACGGCTGTCATCGCTCTATGTGGTTAGTATTATCATCAATATCATGATTACATTATCATCGATGTCATGGTTACATTATCATCAATGTCATGATTACTTTCGATGAGTAGTACTTTCATAACTTCACTCTCTCTCTCTCTCTCTCTCTCTCTCTCTCTCTCTCTCTCTCTCTCTCTCTCTCTCTCTCTCTCTCTCTCTCTCTTACACACACGCACCTAGCTATACAAGCATACGAGATCAGATATTGTCTGCCAGCGACCTTCTGAATAGTTTCGGATGGAAGAGCATCGCTGTCGTTCCCAGGATGAAACAGAAGCAGAGCCAAAAAAAAAATCTGTCGCAAACGGCCGCTAGATGCGCCCAATCTTTCGAGTAATTCAGAATTTGGGTTTTTTTCTTCTCCAGGACTTGTCGGTTGGGAGTGGAGCAGGAACTAGTCGTGGTGTCCGGATTGTCGTCTGGTGTGTCGATCGTCGCAGAGGCGGTGGTCGCGTTTCTGCAACGTAATCCGACGTTTGTTTCGTCCGTGAATGCTGTTTCTAATTTTTTCTGCTTGTCGTTAACTTCGACCTGAAGGTTTGGTGGTGGAGAGAGTGTCAAAGATGAGATCGGAATTTGAAGGACGTTTGGAGTTTTAGTGGCCATTCCCGATTTTAATCGGTCCAAATCTCCGATTTGACGTTTAGCCATCATGGCAAGAGCCGATGAAACATCGAATGATCTTGATCTTTCCACTTTCTTCGGCTTTTTTGAGTCTTGGATTTCATCTTCACGGACATTTTTAGTCGCTTTTTGAGTTTTAATTTTTGTGCGCCTGTTTCTTGGATTGTAGGTGGCCATCATGTGCATCTCTTCATCCAGTTTGATCTCCGATGAATTGTCGTCATCTGTGTTGTCGGCGCTGTTTTTCGATGACGACCCAACACACTGGGACATGTCCGCCAGACAGGATGACGATGAACAACGGAAGAGGTTGCTGCTGCTGTTGCGGAAACAGGAAATTATTTTGAAGTTGTTCTCATCGTCGTCCGAGTTAACTTTATTTTTATGACGATTTTTCCATCTAAAAAGTAAAAAATTTCCATTTCCTTCATGCAAACACAACATTTAAGCAATTCAATTTCCAGTCTAACAAAACAAATATAACATTTCATCAAAAAATCTTTCACTAACTTATCCGTAATCTCTCTAGTTTCTCCTCTTCTTTTCTTCCTCCTCCTCTTATTACTTCCTCCACTACTAGCTCCGCCTATCTGGTTGGCCACATGATGTCTCATACAGAGTATTTTTGCCATGTGCCCAAACAAAAGGGTCTTGACCCACTTGGGGACTGGTCTATCTTTCCTCTCGTACAAATTACCGACGAAGACTGTTGCCACCATTGCCAGAGTTGTGATTGCCATCGTACATGTTAGGTATACGCCTGGAGTGTGGTGTTTGCATGTCTCAGCATGTACATTTTTTTTCGTTTGTGTGTGTGCGTGTGTGTGTGTGAATCAGTGGGTGTGTGTGTGTGTGTGTGTGTGTGTACATTTTTGCTTGGTGTGGTGTGTTTGTCTTGCCTGTGTAGAAATGAACTTTTTACGAGCTAGTATTATACTTGATGTCGTTACGATTGTGTCAACTACTAAAATCCATTCTTAGCAATCACATTTTTTGAAAGAATACAGCAAAAATGCGTGCAAAATACACAAAAATACGAACAAAAAGTCTGGAAAACATCGTAAAACTGCAACCAACCCAGGAGAGGAACATGATCAGAGGTTCTGGGCACAGTATCGGCTACATTAACAAGGAAGAGTCTGAATGAAAGCAGTGCGGCCACACCTATGTGCACCTTTTAACGAGTTTTTTGTTTGCAGTTTGATAGTGTAGTGGTTAAGGCGCCTGGTGCTGTGTTTCGGTGACGGGGTTTGAATGCAGGTCCATCACATGCAAAGTAGTGTTGATTCTTCTGAATAATGTATTGATACTTCTGAATAATGTATTGATACTTTTGAATAATGTATTGATTCTTCTGAATAATGTATTGATTCTTTTGAATAATGTATTGATTCTACTAAATAATCTATTGATTCTTCTGAATAATGTATTGATTCTTCTGAATAATTGGTTCTGGATTGATTCTTTTGAATAATGTATTACACACGTACATAAAAGTACACACTTTTTGCGATGGAACGCAGTAGAAAAGTGAGAGTAGAACTGTTGAAGTAAGGAGGCCAGGAACTATAACATTCATTATGTAGAAGGTGTGTCTTCGCTTCAGCTCGATTGAGAACTGGATGTAGGAGTAGCGAGCCGTCGGAAAGTCTTCAAATGCAAACTCCTGGCGCTCGGCGCTTGTCGAAGTTACCTGTTGGTTTGTTGGTGTCGTTGTTGATGTTGTTGGTGGTGATGTTGTTGTTGATGTTGTTGGTGGAGATGTTGGTGGAGATTTTGTTGTTGATGTTGTTATTGATGTTGTTGTTGATGTTGTTGGTGGTGTTGTTGTTGATGTTGTTGGTGGTGTTGTTGATGTTGTTGTTGATGCTGTTAGTGGTGTCGTCGTCGTTGTTGTTGTTGTTGTTGAAGAATTAGTAAGACAAAACAATGACCTCCCATTCACCATTCTCTTCATAGGTGTCCCGCCTGACGCTGGTTTCTGTAGTCGATAGATTCATCTTCGTCGTTATGTACGACCAGGCTCCGAATTTCATGACGCATCTAATTATAATTATTCATTCATTCATTCATTCATTCATTCATTCATTCATTCATTCACTCACTCACTCACTCACTCATTCATTCATTCATTCATTCATTCATTCATTCAGACAATCACCCAATCAAAGTAGAACTACATACGATTGAGTATCGAAAGGATAGTAGGCGATATTGATACTGCACATGGTCTTAAAGATGCCTCCAGGCTCCCATCTGATGGTTCCGTTCGGCTTGATGATGGCCTGGAATTCACTGTACTCTCCGTATATGCTATCCACCCTTTTAAATTAATTGTGAATTAATTGTAAATTTTTGTTATTGATGTTGTCGTTGTTGTTGTTCATTTATTCATTCATCATTTATTCATTCATTCATTCACTCACTCATTCATTCACTCATTCATTCATTCACTCATTCATTCACTCATTCATTCATACTTTACCCATTGATAACTGCAAATTCTGGCGTCCATATATTATCGCCTTTGACAACGAGTTCATCCAGGCTGCTTATATTTTTACTCCACGCCAGTCTTTCGTCTGACCATTCCTAAATTACAGCGTTAATTAACAAATTATTATTATTATTATTATTATAATTATTATTATCATTATTATTATTAAATGGACAATGCGATAGCGTGATGGTTAAGGCGCCTGGCAGCTGTGTTTCAGTAGCCGGGTTTAAATGCAGGGAGATCCATTTCTATCACAGCATGTATAGCCTGTGTGTTTGTCGCTGCCGAATTTTATAAAGTATTATACTATCGTATCTGAGTAAAATCTAGAAAAATAAATCCATTGTAAACTATGTAAATTATCTTCGAAAGTGACTAAATCATATGTTATAATTTGTATATTTATGTTTTATCTTTAAATACAATTTTCCATTAAAATTTGAGTTGTTTTTGTAATTTTTAAAATGTTGACGTATAATACATGTGATTGGGCCAGCCATGTGGGGGGTGTTATCGTATAAAACATGTGGGGGCGCCAATTTTATAGTTTGTCCCCGGGCGAAAAATACCCTGGCTACTACTCTGTTATCCACTTATATTTGGAATTTCTATTTTAGACGAATAAATCAGTTTCTTTTAGGACAAGACTGGCTGACAGATGTGTGCAGGTCGCTCTGCCCTGCCCAAGGTATGGAATGATCTTCCAACAAAATTGAAGCAAATTGTTCCAGGGAAAAGATCTCAGAAGAGAGTTAAAAAGTTATTTGCTCAACAAAGCATTTAATCACAGAACTATCATCTGAGGAATGCCAATAGAGTGAAAAACATAATAATAATAATAATTATGGTGAAATTATGGCTAACTAGAATAAGAAAGCCGGTCGATGTTAAGATCTGGTTACGTACGTTCTGTTTTTAATTGGATGCATTTTTTATAAGTTAATTATTATTTTCTTCTTCTTTCATTCAATCGTTCGTTCATTCATTCATTCACTCATTCATTCAGTCAGTCAATAATTCATTCCATCTATTTCATCCTATCTTACATTCATTCATCCGACCAACCAACCAGTTCTTGAATTTGAAGAAGAGAGAATCTCAGGTTAACCTCGACTACCTGGTTCGAACGCATGACGGGCCGAGCTGATGGATTGTAATCCTCAAATAAATATTTCAATAGGTATTCCTCATCAGATAACAATGATGATATTGATGATGATGATGATATTGATGATGATGATGATGATAATAGTGATGATGATGATATTGATGATGATGATGATGTAAATGATGGTGATGATGGTGGGGATGTTGGTGACGGAAACAGCGGATCATATTTTTGAGTATGGGGATGTTTTTCATGCTGATGAAGACCATCATCATTTTGTTGCTGCTGTTGCTGTTGATGTTGCTGAATTAAAATTTGCTCTACATCCAAGACGCTGGCATTTGATATACCAAGAGCTATCAAACCTTTGTGCATGTGTGTGTGCGTCTGTATGTATGTATGTATGTATGCATGTATGTATGGTGTATGGATGCTTGTATGTACACACACACACATACACACACGCACACATATATTCTCACGTACGTACACACACGCGCACATGTATTTACACAAGTTTACATTTAATTATTTATTTAATAAAATAAATGAATATTTATTTTAATCATTTTTTTAACTTACTTGCTAATGATAAAATTGCCCCCATCATCATCATCATCATCATCTTCGAATTTACGTATTTAACTATAGGAAATACAATCTTTCGTTCGTTCTTTATCTTTTATTAATTATTATCATGTCGAGACAGACCATATTTACAAATATTTATATTGAATAGTTATAATTTATTCATAATAATAATCATATTATTGATAGATATTTATTCCGACTGCAATTTCCAGCACTTAAGAAGAATCCGATCCATTCAACCACCGTCCAATCGGAATGAGGCTTGCGTGACGTAGTGTGGTGGCGAACTGGCCGGCCAATAGCAGAATAGAAATGGTACTCCTCCCGCCAATCGTAGAAGAGAGAAGTAGGTCGAAGGCTGGTAGGATAAAAATTTATAGATGAGTTTTTCATTTCTGGCGAATTCTTACTCTCTATATATAGTGATGTTTGTGTACAACATATAAGCATGCATGTATGTATGTACGTACGTATGTATATATGCGTATGTAGTATGTATATATGTATGTATGTGTGTAAGCATTTATGTAGGTGTGCATGTACGCATTAATGTACGTATTTTTTAGGATAGGCTATGTGTATGTAAATACATATAAATATTAATATGTATGTTTTATCTCAATAATCAGCTCTTCAACCGCGGCTGTTTTTACCAGCATGTATGTACGTATGTATAACCCAGATGCTTCAGAGGAGTTGCAAATTTTTCTAACGTGAAATTATCATTAATGAATTGCGGCTGTAAAATGTAAAAACTCATACGGCGGTATGTTTGACCGCATCATGTTTTGAAATGTCTCGAAGCAGTGATCAGCTTTCCATCGGACTGACTGTTTCGCACAGCAACGAACATAAGACCACCATGTCTTCAATTTTGAACCAAACTTTTTTTAAAAAACTTGTTGAATTAAATATTCAACACCTCTGTTGATTATTCGATGGTATCAAACTTTGTAATAATTTTAATTTTTAATGGTTTTGGCATGTTTCAATTGCCTAGCGTTCGCATGCGTGTGTATGTGAATGTGTAAAAAAAAAGAACAAGATAAAAATATTTTACTTTTATTTCCAGTTAAGGCATGAAATGAACAAATTAACAAATAAAAATAATATAAAAAAAAACAAAATACGAATAGAACCAGGAACAATAACAGAGTCAGCTTAATGACGAAATTTATTAAAGATTAAACGATAATTTAACCACGTTGTGTCAAAGCATTAACTATCAACCACACTCATCATAAAAATCATGTAAACTATAAGTTGTAGATTTATAAAAATGTTAAATCATTTAAATATATATAATATAAACATACAAGCAATATGTTCAGTTTCAGTACATTTTTAACAAAATCAAAACTATATCGATAAGAGTAAACCAGAAAATTTTTATTAAAACAAATGGCAGACCAGAATTTTTCAACCACGGTATCTTTGGTTTTATCAATTTTTCCACTGGCATGCTTAGGCCAGTTGGGACGACATGAATGTTACTGGGACGATTGTAGTTAAACCATAACATAAAGAAATTATCAAAAAATTAGCATTTCATGTTTTCATGGGTCCCTAATGGCTCAACAACGTAACCCAACGCTCCACGTTTTGTTTTAAGGCTCACCGGTTTATACCACAATTTGGAAAATTTTCGTCGACCAGCATCTTCCTCACGGCCTTGAAGTTGTTTAACCGAATTTAGTTAGACGAGAAGCCAGATCATTTTCCTCTTTATTTAGTTTCATGTTTGACAAAATACAAATTGCATAGAACTAAGCAACCTTTCAACTTCTACAGCAGTTACTAGCTTCATTTTTGGATGTTCAACAATAACCTTGTTGAGGAGATGAACATTTGTTGAAAGATTCTTTTTATTTAGTTTCATGTTTGACAAAAAATAACTTTTGTTGAAGGATCCCCCAACTTGTTTACCAATATGGAAAGTAACAACTTCTCTTGTTCTGGGTTTCGATTCAAAAGCTGACATCCATGACCTGGTGCAGTAACATAAGAGCTTGAAGACTTGTGTTGAATTTAGTTAGATGAATGATTGTGTACAATGCTTCCATCAGCTCAATCATGGCGTCCGTCTTCATTCGGGCAACACAGCTCTCAATATCTTTGTATCAACTTCTTCTTTTCCTATGTATAGCTTGAAGAAGTTGAAATGGATGCCAATTAGACGAGAAGCCAGATTATTTTCTTCTTTATTTAGTTTCATGTTTGACAAAATACAAATTGTATATTGTATATTATCCTCTTTATTTAGTTTCATGTTTGACAAAATACAAATTGCATATAATATAATATCCTCTTTATTTAGTTTCATGTTTGACAAAAAATAACTTTTGTTGAAGGATCCCCCAACTTGACCAATATGGAAAGTAACAACTTCTCTTGTTCTAGGTTTCGATTCAAAAGCTCTAAAATGAAATGTAACTTTTTTTTCTAATTTTTTCGACCTGCAACTTCTCTTGTTCTGGGTTTTGATTTAAAAGGTCTAAAATGAAATGAAAGTTGATGCTGAATAAAAGTCTTCAGTTTACGGTTTGGAACAAGAAGTTCTTGCAATAACAAATCTTACTGTATCTAATGTTTCAAACGCTTTTCTTCTTTCTTTCTCCACCCAGCTCCCAGCCTTGGCACTCTTTTACGGCTCTAGTGACTTCCTCAGGCTTGTGGAAAATGAATAGCACATCTCTCAGGGCATTCCCCTTCGAACTAGGGATAACCACAGATTCGGATTTCTTGAAGACATCAACCAGCGTTTTCTTGCTAACAAATTTTGTGAGTCCCTTTTGTGAAGTCGATCGAGGAGTGATATTGATTCTACAGGTTGTGATTCTTTATCCTTCTCAACTTCTTTATTCTCTTTGACTCTATCAGCCACGATGACGGAATTTTTAAACATCTGTCCTTTTAACTTAGAGCTAAGTTTATTTAACTTATTTTCTGATCCGATGTCTACAAAGCCAAACTTTTTTTTATCAATTTTGTTGACAGCTATCACAGGGAAGCCATGTTTTTCCACCAATTCCTTGAGTTATTGGGCTGTCACACCCATAAAATCTCGACAGGCAAGGAACAAACTTGTTGACTTGTTAATTTGAACAACTTTTTTAAAAAAGCTGAAGCGGAATTTTTAAACATCTGTCCTTTTAGCTTAGAGCTAAGTTCATTTAACTTATCTTCTGATGGTGAGGTCATTTTCGATGGATGCCACAGTGATCAACCTCTCCAGCTACAGCTTTTTTCCACCCAGACCCTTGACGCAGAAAAGTCGATCGAGGAGTGATATTGATTCTACAGGTTGTGATTCTTTATCCTTCTCAACTTCTTTATTCTCTTTGACTCTATCAGCCACGATGACGTAATTTTTAAACATCTGTCCTTTTAACTTAGAGCTAAGTTTATTTAACTTATTTTCTGATCCGATGTCTACAAAGCCAAACTTTTTTTTATCAATTTTGTTGACAGCTATCACAGGGAAGCCATGTTTTTCCACCAATTCCTTGAGTTATTGGGCTGTCACACCCATAAAATCTCGACAGGCAAGGAACAAACTTGTTGACTTGTTAATTTGAACAACTTTCTAAAAAAAGCTGAAGCGGAATTTTTAAACATCTGTCCTTTTAGCTTAGAGCTAAGTTCATTTAACTTATCTTCTGATGGTGAGGTCATTTTCGATGGATGCCACAGTGATCAACCTCTCCAGCTACAGCTTTTTTCCACCCAGACCCTTGACGCAGAAAAGTCGATCGAGGAGTGATATTGATTCTACAGGTTGTGATTCTTTATCCTTCTCAACTTCTTTATTCTCTTTGACTCTATCAGCCACGATGACGTAATTTTTAAACATCTGTCCTTTTAACTTAGAGCTAAGTTTATTTAACTTATTTTCTGATCCGATGTCTTCAAAGCCAAACTTTTTTTTATCAATTTTGTTGACAGCCATCACAGGGAAGCCATGTTTTTCCACCAATTCCTTGAGTTATTGGGCTGTCACACCCATAAAATCTCGACAGGCAAGGAACAAACTTGTTGACTTGTTAATTTGAACAACCTTCTAAAAAAAGCTGAAGCGGAATTTTTAAACATCTGTCCTTTTAGCTTAGAGCTAAGTTCATTTAACTTATCTTCTGATGGTGAGGTCATTTTCGATGGATGCCACAGTGATCAACCTCTCCAGCTACAGCTTTTTTCCACCCAGACCCTTGACGCAGAAAAGTCGATCGAGGAGTGATATTGATTCTACAGGTTGTGATTCTTTATCCTTCTCAACTTCTTTATTCTCTTTGACTCTATCAGCCACGATGACGTAATTTTTAAACATCTGTCCTTTTAACTTAGAGCTAAGTTTATTTAACTTATTTTCTGATCCGATGTCTACAAAGCCAAACTTTTTTTTATCAATTTTGTTGACAGCTATCACAGGGAAGCCATGTTTTTCCACCAATTCCTTGAGTTATTGGGCGGTCACACCCATAAAATCTCGACAGGCAAGGAACAAACTTGTTGACTTGTTAATTTGAACAACTTTTGAAAAAAAGCTGAAGCGGAATTTTTAAACATCTGTCCTTTTAGCTTAGAGCTAAGTTCATTTAACTTATCTTCTAATGGTGAGGTCATTTTCGATGGATGCCACAGAGATCAACCTCTCCAGCTTCCAGCCTTGGTACTCTTTTACCGCTCTAGAGACTTCCTCAGGCTTGTGGAAAATGATTAGCGCATCTCTCAGGGCATTCCCTTTCGAACTAGGGATAACCAGATTCGGATTTCTTGAAAACATGAACCAGCGTTTTCTTGCTAACAAATTTTGTGAGACCCTTGACGCAGAAAAGTCGATCGAGGAGTGATATTGATTCTACAGGTTGTGATTCTTTATCCTTCTCAACTTCTTTATTCTCTTTGACTCTATCAGCCACGATGACGGAATTTTTAAACATCTGTCCTTTTAACTTAGAGCTAAGTTCATTTAACTTATTTTCTGATCCTATGTCTACAAAGCCAAACTTTTTTTTATCAATTTTGTTGACAGCTATCACAGGGAAGCCATGTTTTTCCACCAATTCCTTGAGTCATTGGGCTGTCACACCCATAAAATCTCGACAGGCAAGGAACAAACTTGTTGACTTGTTAATTTGAAGAACTTTCTAAAAAAAGCTGAAGCGGAATTTT
>NW_008705398.1:425290-429995 GCF_000326865.2 Helobdella robusta | reverse complement strand
TTTTATCATCGATTTCGACCACGTGTTATTTGCTGCTTTTTGATCTCTTGACTGCCCCTCCTCAAACTTTTTATTATAATTAATTAATTATTTAATAAATAATCTGTAATAATAATAATAATAAACTAATTAATAATAAATTAATTATGCCTTAATTACTATTATATAGTACTAAAATTGTTACTTTTTAATTCAATGATACCATATTGAATGAATGAATGACAGAGAGTAAAATGTTGCTCATTCTTACATAATAACCTAACAACACCTACATTATAAAAAGTATTTCTAATGTAATTAATTCGAATGTAATCCTATTAAAATACAATTTTAATACTTAGTACGAGTGCATTGTGACAAATCATTAAAACAAAAAAAACAGTAAAATCTACCCACGTCGGCATAAAGATACAGCGAAACGACATCAATCTCTTCTTCCAATGAAATAACGATACAACAGTTCTGTGTATCCTCTTTTATACACGTACGCACACGCACACACACACACACACACACACACACATATATATATATATATATATATATATACATCCTTGTAACCAGCTAACTCTTTGTCTAATTAGCAATAACCTCGTGAATATTCATTCGCAAATACTTCTTTGTTCAACGTTCTTTTTGTCTAGTAAGCATTAAAAGCATTTGTATTTGTATCATAACTGATAGTATTTGTATCATAACTGATAGTATTTGTATGATAAATGATAGTGTTTGTATGATAAATGATAGTATCATAACTAGTACTATCATTATCATCACCGACAGATACTGCTTTTTAGGTTTCTTTACTCTAGTTCATCATGCCTGGAGTAGCTGGCCTACTTGCTGACCTACATAGTACAGCCTGAAATACTTGTAGTACACGTGTAAGCAAAACGTGTTAGTGTGTATGTGTGTTTGTGTGTGTGGTGTGTGTGTGTGTTTGTTTGTCTGTGTGATGTGTGATTGTGTTGTCGTTGTTTTTGGGACAAAAATTGTTGACGTTAAAGAAGCATTTTTCATCTTGCAAGTTCAAGCTTTATTGAATGATATTTCTCGCAATGAAATCTCAAAATATATATTCACATACACACAGACACGCACATACATATGCACTAACTCACAGACAGATGCGTGCACTCAGACGCACACACCCACACACACAGAGAGAAACTAGCTTAATTTAAAATCAGGGAGACAATGAATTCTTTCTCGCCATGGAAACTATTTAGACCAACATTCAGCGGAACAAAATAAAAGTTTGACATCAGCTACGAAGCAACTAAGCAGTAAAACTAAGAAGCTATACACAACAAAGGATTTAAATTAAAATGTATATATGTTGGTCTTTATGCGTGTGTTTATGTATGTGTGTATGGGTGTGTCTGTATGCGTGTATGTATGTCATGTCAATATATGTGTTTGTCTATATTTGATTGTGTGTCTGTAATTAAGTGTGTCTGTATTTGTGTGTGTTTGTCTGTATGCGTGTCTGTATGTGTGTGTGTGCGTCTGTTTTTGTGTGTATGTTGCTTCATCTAAAATCATGCCTTTTGGGCAATAATAATAATAATCATTTTTACTATTATTATTATCATTATTATAGCAAAATTATTTTAAAGAGCTCTGATATTATATAATTTACTTGTTCTTTTTATGATAAATTGGTTTTTTCAATTTCGTTACTTCATTGATTCGTTTTATTCATTTTGTATTTTGATAACTGAAGAGTTCTCATAATACAATAATAATAATAATTATTATTATTATTATAACCAAAATAATATTAATTAAAACTGGGTGAACCTGACAGGTAGAACGAAAGGATTTTATCAACTATTATGTTCTTATCGCGAATTAAACTTCAGCCTGGATTCTCAAGTAGGCAAAATATAAAAAACGATTAATAATTATTATAATGACTATTATTATTATTATAACTATTGTTATTATTATTATAATAACTATTATTATTATTATAATAACTATTATTGTTATTATAATAACTATTATTATTAGAGATGCTGAGTCCACCAATTAAAGAGTAACATTGTTTCACTAAGGAACACAGCGTTGGGAGTGAGATTTCCAACCTTCTTGTAATTAAATCCATTGCACATAATTTATTATCGTTATTGTAATTATTTTCATCATCATCATCACCGACCTCATCATCATCATCACCGACATCATCGTCTTCATCATCATTTTACACAAAAGCAGTGGACAAGCATTGAAGATAGCCAGCCAGCAGCTCGTACAAGCAGAGCTACTGCACATACACGCATACATATAAACATGTGTAGGTACACAAAAATGTGTACACATGTATGTATGTATTGAATTATGTATAGATGTATGTACGTGTGTGTGTACATTAGAGGTCTACATGGAAAATTTCCCGCAAATTTTCCCGCAAATACACGCGGGAAAACTGCGGTTTGGGAACAGAAGTTGGAAAGAAACTCGCGGGGCGGGAATGAAAAGCGAGGGAAAACCGCGGGGCGGATATTTTTCGTGCGGGAAGTACCGCGGAACGGGAAAAATTTTAGAGGGAAAACCGCAGTTTACTTGACTTTGATGGCGAAGTTCCAAAAATGTTGAAAATTAATGAGAAACTTCATAGCTTGAAGAGCAACGCAATTGAAAAATTTAGATTATTATTACTATGTTTAAAGCTAAGCAAGCTCACAGATGCATAGGCATTACGCTAAAATATTCATTGTGTTATGTGCAGGGCACATCACTATTTATTCTATTTGTTTTTGGGCGATAATTAATGTACAGTGTGACTTTTACTGTGACATGCTTTTTTGTTCGTTCAATTCGTTTGGTTATAAAACGTTATATTTATTTTACGTAATAAATTAGTATACGTACATTACGCTTATTGTTTTCTATTTAGTTTGTGTTTCAACTCTTCAAAACAGTAAAACACAACATTAAGTATGCAGCTTGAATACAGAATCTGTCTTTATCAGCTGTTTACACAGATAAATACGTGATCAGCGAGTTCTATTTTCATTTTGTTTTTTTTATTTCGACGACAACCTTGTGTTAGCAGTTTGGTAAATATGGACAAATCGGCAGTCAAGAAAGTTAATATCTTCCAAAAGTCAGCGAATAACGTATTTATTTTCTCAACAGTCAAGGAGTGGTATAAAATTTACAAACAATTTACTGAAACCCTAACATTAACCAGTATTCTTGTTTGTTTTTATAATAAAAATTGTACATAGAATGTACTACATTCTATGTACAACTGACTAAGGTTACTTTATTGTCTTTGTTAATAATGATATAATTATTGAGGGAATGAGGATTTGTGAGGGAATGAGTGCGGGTGAGGGAAGACTTGTGAGGGAATGGGTGCGGGTGAGGGAAGACTTGTGAGGGAATGGGTGCGGGTGAAGTAAAATTTATTTTCAGGAGGGGCGGGTGAGGGAATAGAAATGTGTTCCCGCGTAGACCTCTAGTGTACATACGTACGTACGTACGTTTGTATGTATATATGTATAGAATAAAGTATGTACGTATGTATGTTTATTTTTTTAAAGTAGGAAAACACTTTATGTGAACCCGAGTAGACCCCATACCGACTAAAAACCTCCTCGACATCTGGCAGGCCCTATGTTCCCCCGCTGGCCAGCATCCCAACCAATTTTTGATGAAAGTATGGCTCTCGCTATGTCCTATGGCTGAATTTTCTGTTGGAGAACAGTTTCCAAGTATGCTCAAGAGTTTTGAAACGGAGACACTCAAAAAAGACGTGATTTGCACCTTCATTAACTCCTCCATTTTGTCGCTACTATTTTATTTTAGTAGCTGTAGCAGTGGCCACTACATTCTACTTGCAGTAGCGATAGAGGCGCTTCCTTTTATGAGTAGCGTTAACAATCCTGATATGTATGCATGATTGAATGAATGAATGTATGAATGAATGTATGAATGAATGAATGTATGAATGAATGAATGTATGATTGAATGAAGTTATGCATTTGCGTGAAAAGACATGTAACGCTAACATAAGCCATCATTTGTTATTTAAGATTAAAAAAATTTCAATTCATCGTGTCTTTTGTGTTGTTGAGACATTATTACACAGAAATTAAAATTATGTATGTGTGTGTTTGTGTGGTTCGTGTTTGTGTGTCTGTGTGTGTTTTTTCAGGCAATTTACAAAGATTGTACTCACATTTAGCAATGAAAAATTGAAAAACGAAAAAAATTAAAGAAGAAAAATCACATTTTTGGCCCGCGATTTCACAAATGCAACTACTACTGCTACTACTACCAGTAATAATAATAATGTGAACATATTTTATTTATTCAATCGACAAAATAAAATTCAAAATAATAAGAAATGACAAATAAAATGAAGTTTAATAAAAATTGAGTTTTAGTGAAATGTACGATCCTCCTAAGCTCGATGACGTTGCAAGTGCATAGGAGTAAAAGATATATTTAATTATGTATTGTTTCTCTCGCAATAAATACTATATGTCGAGCTAATAACAGTATTAGTTAATTTTACATTAAAATAATTTGGCCATGTAGTTTTAAAAATAGATAGGTTCAAGTTATTATCAAAACCAATTGGCGATATCTCAAATGTGTTAACTGTTATAGAGCAGTTTATAAAGTTATTATTTAAATGTTTCAGATTGTTGTACTTTGCACTTTTATATTGTTTAGATGAGAGTAGGTG
>NW_008705398.1:414897-424134 GCF_000326865.2 Helobdella robusta | reverse complement strand
CAGCAGCCCGAATACCTATCTGAATAGTTATCGCAGTTTCTTATAAAGCCCGCACAAATCAACTCCTTATTTCGTGGTGTTTAATTTATTAGTCTTTGGATAGTATTAGTCGCTTGGATTTTCAATCCGACAATGCAGACTTACTTCGGTATTGGCGTTTACATGCTTACATCTAATCTTGAGATCCGCTCTGAATTTCTAGAGTAATCGAGAAGTAGTCAGAGAAGGAGGTAGGGAGTTCCAGAAAAAAGGTCTAATAAAAGCAAAAGCAGATACTTTCACCATTTTACAACTAGTTTATCCATCTATCTTTTTATCAATCCGTCATTCATTCATTTATCTATTTATTCATCTATCTATCATTCATTCAGCATTCATTCATTCACTCATTCATTCATACTTTATCCATTGATAACCTTGACTTTAACTTTATCCACCAATCTTTTTATCCATCCGTCATTCATTCATCTATCTTTTTATTCATCCATCTATCTATCATTCATTCATATTATTATTATTGATATTATTATTATTATTATTGATATTATTATTATTATTAATGGACAATGCGATAGTGTGATGGTTAAGGCGCCTGGCAGCTGTGTTGCAGTAACCGAGTTCCATTTCTATCACAGCATGCAAAAACTGTGTTTGTTGCTGCAGAGCAGATGCGTTTGAGAAATAATAATATTTATGACAATAATTATGGTAATATTTATGATAATAATTGTAAATTATATTTCATATAATTATCTATGTTACGGTATTTCTTTAATTTTTATTCTTTGCCTAACAGCCTGACTTTTGACTATCCCATTTAAATACTTTACACTTGGTCAGTTTTATTACTGCGTGTTAATAGCTTGGTATTTGTACCTAGAATTTAATTTTTCTGTTTTAGGTTGGTTATATCCATTTATTTATGATATCTGTATTATTTCATTATTGCTTTAATTGATTTTGCTTATTATGTTTTTTATTTACCAGAGGCGTAGCTAGGGGGCGGGGGTACATATGTCCCCTGGCGCCAAGTACAAGAGGCGCCAAAATTAGGCTAACAAAATTTTCACAAAAGTTAAAATTACATGTCAAAATAAACGATTAAAATAAAAAATATTAAATTTTAATAAATTAATAATGATTGTGGTAAGTTTTGATTTTTCATTTTTCACGCAAAACAACGAAATCATTTAAAATAAAGAGTGCCAACACCACCAGCACACACCGCTCCCATGTAAAATATACTGCTTTGAAATTGGTTTTAAAGTATACAAAGACGTAAAAACTAAGGTTAGATTTAAGCTTCTATCAACATTTAAAAATGTTATAAATAGAAAAATTTTTTTTTATTGAATTCAATAAATTTTATGTCAATAAGTTAAAGGCTAAGCATACATGACACATAATAACAACATCACTAATTGTGAGGTGAGCTGGACAATTTTCTTTATGCTATAACATGGGTTATGCATAAATTATAAGCTGACCTTTGTGTAAAAGAACTTGTGCACGTGTGTATACTATATAATTGTATATGACGAATCATATAGCTACATAATATATATATATACATATAGTTACATAAGCGCATAATTTAAGAACATTGTATGTTAGCGGTTAGGCTATTTACATGTGTAATAAAAAAAAATTTTTGTACACTGGGATTTTGTGATTAAACTATTGACTGAGTACTTTATCTGTATAACATGGTCAAGCAGTGTGCGCGCTATGAAAGTTCACATGTGAATTTTTTGTTTATTAGCTCTGAGCATATTATAAACTCTTTTAAAGTTCAGTAAGCCGTATTTTATAAAGTATTAATCTATCGTATCTGCGTGAAATCTGGAAAAACTATGTAAATTATCTTCGAAAGTGACTGAGCCACATGTTATAATTTTTATATTTATGTTTTATCTTTAAATACAATGTTCCATTAAAATTTTATTTGTTTTTGTAATTTTTACAATGTGATTAAACGTGGATGGGAGGCGCCAATTTTATAGTTTGTCCTCGAAAGCAAACATATATAACTGTAGGACAAGACAAGACAAGCAAAGTGTTTCAAAAAATTGTTCTACTTGGCATGCGTCATAGGGATCACGCCGTGACAGGAAATATCCTAAAGTCCATGAGTTCAGGATTGGCCAACTATTTTTTCGGCGCCAACTTAACTGAGAAACTGACTGTGGAGAAGTTCCTTGACTTTCAGAAGCAGCTGATGACCGAGGTGCTGCAGTTGGAGGTAAGATTAGGGATTAGGACATGACGATGGTGGTGATGATGATGATGTTGGTTTATTATTATTTGTAGTGGTTGTAGTAGCAGCAGTTGTGGTAGCAGTTGTTGTAGTAGTAGTAAAGCAACAGTGATGAAGATTTTAAAACTATAATAAAAATGATTGTAATGAGGATGATGATGACCGATAAAATGGTAAGAAGGAGAATAATAACAAACAACAACGACAAATAACAACGACAAACAGTTCAACAGATATGAACCGACGAATGGAAAAATCAACGAAAGAGACTTCGCAGATAGCATCATCATCTACGCTGGTCACAATTTCAATAAGAGGTCCAAGATGTTGAAGAAGGTTAAGAGGAACTTTGCCGGTGGGACCGTAAGTTAATTCTAAATTTCTAAATCCCTAATCCGATTTTTTCAGTTGGTTTGTTTGATGGTTGGTGTTAGTCATACCTAATTCGATTTTCTTTTATTTGGTCGTCAGTTCGCATTTTAAATCACTTTAATCGATCAATCAGTCAACCTACATCGTCATCTTCATCATCATCGCCTCGTCATCTTCCTCATCATGTCTTCAATTTGCTTGAACCAAATTTTTTTTTAAAAACTTGTTGAATTAAATATTCAAACCTCTGTTGATTATTCGATGCTCAATTATTTCGTAAATCAAACATTGTAATAATTTAAAATTTTAATGGTTATTAAAGATAAAACGATAATTTAAACACGCTCTATCAAAGCATTAACTATCAACCACACTCATCATAAAAGTCATATAAACTATAAATTGTAGATTTTATTAAAATGTTAAACCATTTAAATATATATATAATATAAACATACAAGCAATACATCCAATATGTTGAGTTTCAGTCCATTTTTAACAAAACCAAAACTATATCAATAAGAGTAAACCAGAAAATTTTTATTAAAATTAACATCAAAATTACACATTATGATAATATAACAAATGGCAAACCAGAATTTTTCAACCTTCTTATGGAAGGTTAATTTTGATGCATTAACTTCTTTGATAAAATCGTGGATGTCTTCGATAAGTGTATTGTCATTCATGAATTTTAATATGTCTTTTGTTCTTCGCACCACCCCGATTTTATGCCAACTTTCTGTTTGACTTCAAATGTGTTATCGACAAAACAACCCAACGCAAAATTATTTGCATTTGTATTTGGGGTTGCTGACTTACATTGTTTTCTTCACCACCATCCAGAGCCCAATGTCTTCAACAAGTACACTGTCATTCATGAATTTGAACCTGTTTTTTTCAAGTGTGTTCACTTCAGTGTTTAGAATCAGCATGTATGTACGTATGTATAACCCAGATGCTTCAGAGGAGTTGCAAATTTTTCTAACGTGAAATTATCATTAATGAATTGTGGCTGTAAAATGTAAAAACTCATACGGCGGTATGTTTGACCGCATCATGTTTTGAAATGTCTCGAAGCAGTGATCAGCTTTCCATCGGACTGACTGTTTCGCACAGCAATGAACATAATTTTAATATGTTTTTTGTTCTTCGCACCACCCCGATTTTATGCCAACTTTCTGTTTGACTTCAAATGTGTTATCGACAAAACAACCCAACGCAAAATTATTTGCATTTGTATTTGGGGTTGCTGACTTACATTGTTTTCTTCACCACCATCCAGAGCCCAATGTCTTCAACAAGTACACTGTCATTCATGAATTTGAACCTGTTTTTTTCAAGTGTGTTCACTTCAGTGTTTAGAATCAGCATGTATGTACGTATGTATAACCCAGATGCTTCAGAGGAGTTGCAAATTTTTCTAACGTGAAATTATCATTAATGAATTGTGGCTGTAAAATGTAAAAACTCATACGGCGGTATGTTTGACCGCATCATGTTTTGAAATGTCTCGAAGCAGTGATCAGCTTTCCATCGGACTGACTGTTTCGCACAGCAACGAACATAAGACCACCATGTCTTCAATTTTGAACCAAACTTTTTTTAAAAAGACTTGAATTAAATATTCAACACCTTTGTTGATTATTCGATAGTCAATTATCTCATAAATCAAACTTTGTAATAATTTTAATTTTTAATGGTTTTGGCATGTTTCAATTGTGTAAAAAAAAACAAGATACAAATATATTACATTTATTTACAGATAAGGCATGAAATGAATAAATTGACAAATAAAAACAATATGAAAAACGACAAAATACGAATAGAACCAGAAACCATAACAGTGTCAGCTAATTTAAACACGCTGTGTCAAAGCATTAACTATCAACCACACTCATCATTTATTAAAATGTTAAACCATTTAAATATATATATATAATATAAACATACAAGCAAAGTTCTTTGAAGTCATTCCACTTTGGATAAACTCTTTTGTAAAGTTTCATTAAGACAACGTCATGAGATTTGACTTTATCAAAAAATTAGCATTTCATGGGTCCATAGGTCCCTAATGGATCAACAATGTAACCCAGCGCTCCACGTTTTCTTTTAAGGCTCACCGGTTTGTACCACAATTTGGAAGATTTTCAGTGCACTGTCATTCATGAATTTGAATCTGTTTTATTTGGTCTTCGCATACATGCTCGTTTGTTTTTTGGTTCTGATAAAATGTTATACCGTTTTTCAACAATAAAAAACAAATAACAAACAACAGACAACAAAAATTTAATCAAGCACACATCCAGTAATTCTGCAGCTAAATCAGAGATGGGCAAACTTATTATTGACTACTTACTATTGGTTTTTAATGGACACACAAATTACTATTCGTCTTGTGTTTCCATGACGATTTATACGAAGCTGGTGATTTCTTAATATTTAAAACATTTTTGACTTTTTCATTACCAGCATCCATATGTTGAACCATTGTTTCTTTACTTTCGTTATTATCGCAACTTTCATCATCATCATGTTTCCTCATTTGACAACAAATTACTATTCGTCTTGTGCATCCATGACGATTTAAACGAAGTTGGTGATTTCTTAATATTCAAAACATTTAAAATTCTTCAATGGCTGGTTTTCATTAGACCCCTCATGCACTTTTTTGGAGTGATATTGATTCTACAGGTTGTGATTCTTTATCCTTCTCAACTTCTTTATTTTCTTTGACTCTATCAGCCACGATGACGTAATTTTTAAACATCTGTCCTTTTAACTTAGAGCTAAGTTTATTTAACTTATTTTCTGATCCGATGTCTACAAAGCCAAACTTTTTTTTATCAATTTTGTTGACAGCTATCACAGGGAAGCCATGTTTTTCCACCAATTCCTTGAGTTATTGGGCTGTCACACCCATAAAATCTCGACAGGCAAGGAACAAACTTGTTGACTTGTTAATTTGAACAACCTTCTAAAAAAAGCTGAAGCGGAATTTTTAAACATCTGTCCTTTTAGCTTAGAGCTAAGTTCATTTAACTTATCTTCTGATGGTGAGGTCATTTTCGATGGATGCCACAGTGATCAACCTCTCCAGCTACAGCTAAACTTGTTGACTTGTTAATTTGAACAACCTTCTAAAAAAAGCTGAAGCGGAATTTTTAAACATCTGTCCTTTTAGCTTAGAGCTAAGTTCATTTAACTTATCTTCTGATGGTGAGGTCATTTTCGATGGATGCCACAGTGATCAACCTCTCCAGCTACAGCTTTTTTCCACCCAGACCCTTGACGCAGAAAAGTCGATCGAGGAGTGATATTGATTCTACAGGTTGTGATTCTTTATCCTTCTCAACTTCTTTATTCTCTTTGACTCTATCAGCCACGATGACGTAATTTTTAAACATCTGTCCTTTTAACTTAGAGCTAAGTTCATTTAACTTATCTTCCTCGTTCATGAATTTGAATGTTTTTTTGGTCTTTGCACCAGCCCGTTTTTATTCGTCAAGTGTTTCACTCTTCGACCACTTCATCACCAGCTTCACTTGCTCATTTAACTTGAAAGATTTTATTATTATTATTATTAACATCAACATTATGTTGATATTCAGCAGGCACCTGAAGCTCTCAAACGACACCACCATCAGAGGGACTGCAGCGTGAAGAAAGCGAACATTTTCGTCAGTTTAATTAGCAGAGTGATATCATCACCCTATGCATATATTGTGATCAGAACAATGCATGAATAAATTTCTTTAACTATCAATATCTTATCATCGCTGTACTTATTTTAAATGAAGATTTTAAACTATGATTATGATTCCATTTTAATCATTGCTATTTCTCTATTAATTAATTATTTTACGCATTTTATGAAAAATTAAAAGATCTGCTTCCATGAATTTTAACATTATTATTGTTGTGGCTTGTTATTATTATTGCTATTATAATTATAGCCATCCTTGTCATATATAACTACAAAGCCACCGCTATCAACGCTGTTCTCGTCATCATCATCAGCATCGTCATAGATTTCTTCTTCATTACAATCGTCATCATCACCTGCGTTATTATTATCATAAATCATGTTTATCAGTATCTCGGCGAGTATCATAAATGATGTTATCAAATATCGGTAACATTATCATAAATTTTGTTAATGTTATCATAAATTATGTTAATGTTGTCATGAATTATATTATAAATGATATTAATGTTATTATAAATGATATTAATGTTATCATAAATTATTTTAACGTCATCAAAATTATTTTAATGTCATCAAAATTATTTTAATGTCATTATAAAATAAATTATTTTAATGTCATTATAAAATAAATTATTTTAATGTCATCATATAAATTATGTTAATGTTATCATAAATTAAGACTATCATCGTGATTAATGAAAATTACCGGTTGTACTTTTATCATCGATTTCGACCACGTGTTATTTGCTGTTTCTTGATCTCTTGACTGCCCATCCTCAAACTTATTATTATAATTAATTAATTATTTAATTAATAATCTGTAATAATAATAAACTAATTAATAATAAATTAATTATGCCTTAATTAATATTATATAGTACTAAAATTGTTACTTTTTAATTCAATGATACCATATTGAATGAATGAATGACAGAGAGTAAAATGTTGCTCATTCTTACATAATAACCTAACAACACCTACATTATAAAAAGTATTTCTAATGTAATCAATTCGAATGTAATTCTATTAAAATACAATTTTAATACTTAGTACGAGTGCATTGTGACAAATCATTAAAACAAAAAAAACAGTAAAATCTACCCACGTCGGCATAAAGATACAGCGAAACGACATCAATCTCTTCTTCCAATGAAATAACGATACAACAGTTCTGTGTATCCTCTTTTATACACGTACGCACACGCACACACACACACACACACACACACACACATATATATATATATATATATATATACATCCTTGTAACCAGCTAACTCTTTGTCTAATTAGCAATAACCTCGTGAATATTCATTCGCAAATACTTCTTTGTTCAACGTTCTTTTTGTCTAGTAAGCATTAAAAGCATTTGTATTTGTATCATAACTGATAGTATTTGTATCATAACTGATAGTATTTGTATGATAAATGATAGTGTTTGTATGATAAATGATAGTATCATAACTAGTACTATCATTATCATCACCGACAGATACTGCTTTTTAGGTTTCTTTACTCTAGTTCATCATGCCTGGAGTAGCTGGCCTACTTGCTGACCTACATAGTACAGCCTGAAATACTTGTAGTACACGTGTAAGCAAAACGTGTTAGTGTGTATGTGTGTTTGTGTGTGTGGTGTGTGTGTGTGTTTGTTTGTCTGTGTGATGTGTGATTGTGTTGTCGTTGTTTTTGGGACAAAAATTGTTGACGTTAAAGAAGCATTTTTCATCTTGCAAGTTCAAGCTTTATTGAATGATATTTCTCGCAATGAAATCTCAAAATATATATTCACATACACACAGACACGCACATACATATGCACTAACTCACAGACAGATGCGTGCACTCAGACGCACACACCCACACACACAGAGAGAAACTAGCTTAATTTAAAATCAGGGAGACAATGAATTCTTTCTCGCCATGGAAACTATTTAGACCAACATTCAGCGGAACAAAATAAAAGTTTGACATCAGCTACGAAGCAGTAAAACTAAGAAGCTTTGCACAGCAAAAGATTTATATGAAAATGTATATATGTGGTTATTTATGCGTGTGTTTGTGTGTATGGGTGTGTCTGTATGCGTGTGTGTATGTCATGTCAATATAGATTTATATAGAGTTATATAGAGTTTCATTGAAAATCATGGGATTTCCGCGATTTCAGTCCCCATGCTCACCTCTAACACACAAACATCTACACACGCGCACACAAACAAACACAAAAATTAAAAAAACTCGTATTTTAAAATCATTCAAAGCATTCAAATTATGAGTTTGTTTGTTTATTAAGTTAGAATATTATTATGATTATTATTATTAATGTTGTTGCTGTTATTATTATTATCCTTCTCATCATTGTAATATTCGTAAATTAAGTTATTACGTATAAAATAATACTGCAACTGCAAGACTTGATGATAGAGTGAAGAAAAGTAAAATGAATGAATGGATGAACGAACGATATATGAAATAACATTAAATAACATGCTAGTCAATTAATTTAATTAATGCATCACTAAGTAAAAAAAAGAATAATGAATGAATGAATGAATGAATGAATGAATGAATGAATGAATGAATGAATGAATGAATGAATGTACGATCGACCAACGAATGATTTGAAATAATGAAAAACCATTGGTACGCTCTACATTCTTAATTTAGAAATATTATATATTATTATATATACACCGATTGATTACAAAATCTCGTCATATGTGTCATGTGTGTGTTTGTGTACGAGTGTGTTTGTACGTGTGTGTGTGTGTGTGTGTGTGTGTGTGTGTGTGCGTGTGGTGTGTGGACGTGCGAGTTCATATTTGAAAAAAACTATCTTAAAACCAGATGCGTTATAAATACTATATATATATATATCTACAATAAATAGATACATATA
>NW_008705398.1:412835-414554 GCF_000326865.2 Helobdella robusta | reverse complement strand
AAATATTAACAAGGTGAGTCATGAATATTAATGAGTTGTGTTAGCGAAACAAAAAAACCCAGTAAAACAGCAGACGAACAGCGTCAATCTCGTTGAGAGCCTTCCAGTGCTCTACGAAGCCGTCAACTTGCACGGCCGTCTGTATGGTCTGACGCATCATACTCGTCCAGACTCGCAACTTCTTCCTGGAGCCCATCTCCTTGGCTATGAAGTTGCCGAGGTGGTGCGCGAACTGTGCGTGGCATGAGAGGGGAGATGTTTTAGTGGTCTGGAGTTCATCTTCGCTTCACCATAAATCATCATCGTCGTCGTCGTCATCACCGTCATTAATATCATCATCACCATCATCATCATCATCGTCGTAAACATCACCTTTATTGTCATCGCTAACTCACTATCATCGCCACAGTCATCATCATCATTATCACTATAACCACCATCATCATCATTATCACTATAACCACCATCATCATCATTATCATAACTATAATCACCATCATCATCAATATCATAACTATAACCATCATCATTATCATAACTATAACCACCAACATCATCATTATCATAACTATAACCATCATCATCATCTTCATAACCTGATGCCCTTGTTCTGTGAGGTCACAATCGTTACCGATCTGACCGCTTATGTTCATCTCCGCCTCGCCATGCTGTCATTAATATTAATGAAGTAGCCAGTTATGAATATTAATCATGCGATGACGTCATGAAGTCTAATTAGGTAATGACGTCACGAAGTAATTGATGGTCTTATTGATCATTATGCCAATAGCAATTATTAATAAATATATTATTACTATAATCCATAATTAATATTATCATTTGTTAATTATAAGCAGTTATAACAATGACCCTGGTGATGTAGATGGTTCTGGGCAGGACATGAATATTCATAAGATAGTAAACGACTCGACTCTCTATGTGGCCTGTTAGTTAGTAGGTAATAATTAGCATAAATTCTTATAATTAGCAATATGAATTATTAATCACGGAATACAAAGTTTACAACCATCGTAAACATCTGCAACAGCAGCAGCAATACAAAAAACATCACGCACTTTCAAAACACCAAAGGAGATAAGAATAGGAGTAATGACGAAATATGAACTTTGAACTCCACCGAACCTTGAACCCTGTTCGCCAAATACTTTTCGCCCTGGTTGAATATCTTAATGAAGGAGAGATGCCTATCCAGGTTGTCGTCCAGTGGTTCGTACTGGGATTCATAGTGGGATATGCGGCGTTTGAAATCCTCAATAGCCTCCTCTTTGTTCGTGTTTTGGTAATCGGGGCTCGAGACTTTCACCTCCTGGTTGATTGGTTAGTTGGTTGGTTGACTGGTTGGTTGGTTGATTGACTGGTTGGTTGGTTGATTTGTTGGTTAGTTAGTTGATTGATTGGTCGATTTGTTGGTTAGTTGATTGATTTGTTGGTTAGTTGATTGATTTGTTGGTTAGTTGATTGGTTGGTTGGTTGGTTGAATGGATGGATGTTCGATTGGTTGAGTGATTGAATGACTGGTTGGTCGGTTAGTTGATTGATTGGTTGATTGATTGAATGGATGGTCGATTGGTTGTTAGTTGAGTGAGTAATAGATTGATTGGTTAGTTGGCTGGCTGGCTGATTGATTAGTTGAATCTTGATCATAAAATAATCCATTAGATGATTCCACAACTTTATTAACTTACTGAATGATAGAGG
>NW_008705398.1:410583-411958 GCF_000326865.2 Helobdella robusta | reverse complement strand
AAATCATCATCATCATCATTAACATGGCCGCCAACATCATCATCATCGTCGTCGTAATGAGTATCACTACTACCAACATCATCATCGTCGTCGTCGTCGTCATCCCAATACGTTAATTAGTTCATTAATTATCTTTTTTCATGGATAATTAATTTAATTTAATTACGCCAGAACCACCTTCTAGCACTGCCATTAATTATCGCGCCGCCATTTTATAATGTAGACTATTTCAAAACTTCCGTCAGACCCCGATTTAATAACCATGATAATAATAATAATTATAATAATAACCATAATAATAATAATAACGATGATAATAATAATTATTATAATAATAATAATAACCATAATAATAATAATAACGATGATAATAATAATTATTATAATAATAATAATAACCATAATAATAATAATAACGATGATAATAATAATTATTATAATAATAATAATAACCATAATAATAATAATAACGATGATAATAATAATAATTATAATAATAATAATAACCATAATAATAATAATAACGATGATAATAATAAAATGGTGTACTACTAACTCCCTGATAGTCCTGGCGTCTGCGTTGTTCGGGTTGAAGAAATCGGCATTACTCATTGTCTGGGAGACTGCCTCCCTTCTGTATTCACCGACGTTGAACACTGTGTGTGTGTGCACGTGTGTTTGTGTGTGTGTACGTGTACGTGTGGAGAGAAAAGAAGAAGGAATGAATGAGCGGATTGATTGATTGAATAATTAAATGAATGGGTTCAAAAATGTCACACACGCCTTCTTCATATCGGAACCTCCAAGCAGCAACGAAACGAAACAAAATGGTGCAAACATGTTCCTAACTAACTACGACACCAAAACACTCCTGAATAACAGCCAAACATCTTAGCAGCCAGGCAATAAAGAAAAGCACTCTTAAAAAAACACGTTACTAATTTCATGTACATACACCACCATCCTAGCCAAACTGGAAACGAACCTTTAGTATCAAATCCGACCCAATTTAGGTACCTGGTCAGTTTTTTGGCAATGTAGGTTTTACCTCTGGCTGGTAGGCCAACCATTACTATGGCAAGTGGGGCCACGTTAATACTGGAGATGTCCATCATCTTCGCTGAGTGGGCGGAGTTGAGTTGGGAAGGGGAGGAGTTAGTAATTGATTGATTGATTCGTTTATTCACAGTTAGATCATTAAGTAATTAAGTAATTTAGATAATTATAAATAAAGGAAGATGATAATACGGACTTATTGAATACATACAAACACATACACAAGTGTAAAAACCACACACAAACAAACACAACTAATCAAACAATCAATCAAACAAACAAACAAACAGAAAACAAACACAACACTATACACACACAA
>NW_008705398.1:404391-410032 GCF_000326865.2 Helobdella robusta | reverse complement strand
GATAAATAAATAATTTGAAATAATACAAAACACGCAATAGATAGAGAGGAGGTATGATCAAATGAGTGAATGAATAAACAAAACATACATACATGTACGTTTTGTATCTATGTGAATGGATGTATGTATGCATGTATGTATGTACGTATATATGTTTGTATGTATAAGTGTATGTTTGTGTGTATGTATGTATGCGTGTTTGTATGTGTAAACAGAAATATTTTAGTATCTGTTTACAACTTTCATGTCCTTATTACAAGAAACATAAGCTACTAGATTGGGTGGTTGGCTCTAAAAATATACACATACATACCTACATAAACACGTACGCACATATACACGTACACACACACTCACATACACATAGAAACTGCAAATCAAACAACTAACAAACAAACATTAGAAAAAAATTTCCCTGAAAAAAAAAACTCTAAATGCCATAAAGATCTGGGACAAGTGATAAATAATTATCAGTATTAAATTTTTTTGTCCCAAAAATGTCTGTGTGTGTAAACAAACATGTATATATGTATATATAGTTATATATATATATATATATAAATATATATATATTTATTTATTTATACATATATATATATAGAATGACATTCTAAACCTGTAGACCTTGACATTGAAGATTGAAAAGCTTGACGATGATGATAGGTATGTTATAAAAATAGTAGTAGTAGCAGCATAGAAGTAGTAGTAGGAGCAGCAGTAGTAGTAGTAGCATAGAAGTAGTAGTAGGAGTAGCAGTAGCAGTAGTAGTAGTAGTAGTCGTAAAAGCAGCAGTAGTAGCAGCAGTATTATTGCAGTTTCTATTAACATTATTGACATTCGTTCTGAGTTTTATTTATAAGAGTCATATAAGACCCTTGACAAAATTGCCCTTTTTTAATAATAATAATAACCAATAATAATAATTCTCACACTAAAAACACTTTCTTTGATCTTAGGAGTGTAGGTCGTTGAGTTTCGTATATGTATTTATCGAAATTGCACAAAAACTATTGATAAAAAAACAATATTTATTATATATATATATATATATATTCTTATATATATATATATATTTATATATGCAAATTATGTATATATAAAATCTTTATTCATAAATGTAGATTTGATAGTGAATAAAACCAATGAAATGAGAAAATAAGTAGTTAAGAGTTATAGTTTAGTGACAAGGAGTTTGTTTGTGAATGAAAAATATATAAAGAATTAAAGTCATTTAAGCTAAGAAAGCAACTCTATATTTTAATCTTTTGTCATATTTTTTCACAAATTTTTCCTAATTTACTCACCCTAAATTAAAAATTTAAATAATAAATAAAATTTCAAGTAAAACTGTAATTACACTCTAATCTAATTTTAGTTTTATTAGTAGTAATGACTCTACCAATATATCTACATGACAGACACTGATGAAGTCTCATAAAACCTATTTCTTTTAATTTTAATTATACTACATACATTGAAAAATGTTCTATTATGATTTTCATGTTTGCATCCATGTTAAATCAGTTGATCGGTGTCGAAGTAAAAGTAATTTTACCTGCCCACCTAATCTAATCTAATATAATGAAAGCATTGAGCCTGACTGTATAAACTACAATACAAATTATAAAGAAAGAATAATTATGCGAACCAATGTTTCATCAAAGCCTGCATTGCATTTACAAAGCGTGCAACGTTTATTTATACTAAATCTTTTAAACTCCAAAAAGTAAAAAATAATTTTAAATAGTATTTTAAATTGAAATTTATTAAAAATTTTGTAAAAAATATGAATAGTTAAAATATAACTAGGCTAATGCTAAGTGCTGCTTGCTAAAGAAGGTGAAAAAATTTAAAAAAAAAAAATAAAATTGCAAAAGCAATATATTTTCAAATAATTTTTAAAAAATGCCAAACCTTTACTGCAATGCATCTCGGAACAGTTTTTAAATTTTCTTTCAAAATTAGGGAAAAATAATTTTTTTGAAATAAAATCAGCTCTCAAAACCGAAATTTTAAATACCTTGAGTACGGCGATCGAATGTGAAAAGTGAATGGAAGTTAAAAGCAAAGAAATTTTAACATTTATAAACATTTATAAAGTTCTTTGTTTATATTAAACAGCATGCACCAAGCACGTGCTTATCTCGTGTTTAATAAGTCAAGTTATATAAAAATATCTCCCAACACGCTGTATTATCGTCACGTAAATTAGGCAATTGGCCGACACAATTCTCAAATTAGGAAGGAAATCTGTAATTATTACTGCGCGATAATGACTCAAGTGACTTTTACATAATCTATAAGATTAATCATACAGTATCTCATGAATTTTGAATAATTTATTGCTATATATATATATATATATATATATATATATATATATACATATTATAAATATGTATATGTATATTTAAATTTATTTATATAAATGTACGTGTGTGCGTGTGTTTGTGTGTGTATATATATGTTTGTATGTAAATAAGTAAATAAGTCAAATTAATACTTGCCTAGCTTCATATAAAATGAAGTATTGTGTATATCAGGGGTGGGCAAACTTTATGCTGTGAGGGCCGCATTGAGAACTATTTTACCTTTGAAGGGCCGCATATGTACTTAAATAGCAAAATGTTTCCACCCGGGAGTCTTTTTTGGTCTTAATGTCTGGCTGACGATCTTCTTTATGGCGAACTAGGCTTCGCGGGCCGCATAAAATAGCTTCGCGGGCCGTAGTTTGCCTACCCTGGCGTATATCGTTGCGTGAAACAAAAATGTTTAAAGACGCAGTGACTGGATTCGATTCCCTAGAGATCCGTGCCATGTGCTGACCATTGATCCAGAAGTATTTGTATGCAATTTGGAAAAATTATTCATAAAAAAATAATTATTAATATTACAATTATACAATGATACAATAAAATATCTAACATAAAATTCCTCCTACACTCAGCTCCCCGTTTTCCATCGTTGCTTTTGTATGGTGGTTCTTTTTATCTCTTTTCCAAAAAATAGACTTTATTTTATTATAAAAACGATTATTTAGCGCGTCTTGTCTGCTCTTATCCACCCACTACATTATGTAACCTCGTTACTAAGTTGTAATCTATTGTAAAAGGTCTCTTAAAGATATTAAACGAAGTTGGATTCAGTTTTTCGCATGTTTAGTGTTGTTTTTTTTGTTGTTGTTGCTGTTGTTGTTGTTGTCTGGTCATTTACATTATTGTTATATATTGTAAGGTGTCACAAATTTATATATATATATAGGTATATACAGTAAGTTAACCTCTTTCAAAATATTACCATAAATAATGATTATTATTAATAATAATATATCAATTAATATTATATTAATAAATTAATCAAAACTCAAATTAATTTTACTACTTAAAATAAAGTAAACGAAAATCAGCGGAGTACTCCACACAGATAGATAGTATTTCATAACTCAACCGCTTGGCTTAATTTATACAAAAACTTTGGGATATATATATATATATATATATATATATAATATATATATATATATATATATAGTTATGATGTTGTTTACTACTAATAATAATAATCATAATAATAATAATAATAGCATCTCTCACTCATTCTATTTACAAATAGCAGGGTGATATTTGAACCTTGGTAATTAATTTATGATATGATGCTAGCAAGTTATAGTTTTGTTCAGTAAAAATGTAAATAAATACACAGACAGACAGACAGACATACACAGACACACACCGCACGCACATACACACACGCCACACACATATACATATTTTTGTATGTTGTTATTGCATTGTATTATGGCTGGTTAGGTAAAATTTTGAAAGAAAATAGTTCAACATGCTCTCATAACATATGCTGTCAATCGACCGTGATAGATCTATTATTTTTATTATTATTATTGTAATTATTATTATTATCCATTTAATTAAGAGGCTTAATAATTAGCGTAAAGTTTATACTGGAGATAATCAATTGATGAAATCCTATTTTCATATACTCTACTAGTAACATTAGGATGACTGTAACCATATTTTTAAGAGCTTTTTATTTTTAACTCGGGGTTTTCCCTCAAAAGTTTTTCAATTGTTATTTTTGTTTCGGTTTCGTTGCTCTTTAATAATTAATAAAACAGTTTCTTGAAAAAGACTTGAAATGTACGGTACAAGTGTTTGTTTGCATGTTAATTGAACCTCACTCAACGCCTGGAAAATTCTCTACTGCCGAAATTGAGGGATTGTTATCATGGGAATGTTTTAAATTTGCAGATGACACTAAATAATGTGACGTTTTAGACAACGATAAAGATAATGAAATATTAGCATGCGATTTGCAAAAAATATGCAAATGGGTAGAGGATTGGCCATGCATCGAGGCTGCTAAAAGTGCTAGCAGGACTCTGGGTATGATAAAAAGAAAGGTAAAAAGGAGATATATGATCGTCATATCAAACCAGTATAAAGCATTGGTTCGAACTAAGTTGGAATACTCTGTTCAGCTTTGGAATCCAGATTTACAAAAGGACAAACATGCTCGAGAATATTCATAGAAGGGCAACGAGAATGATAAAGGAGTGTCGCGGTATGCCAAACGAAGACAGATTAAAAGTTTGTCGATTGACAACATTAGAAAAAAATTAGAACAAGTAGAGATTTAATTCAGGCATACAAAATCATCACTATGAAGAAGAATTTTGAATCAGCAAAATTTTTTGAGCTTAAGATGAACAGTAAAACAATGGGACATAAATATTAGATCTTTTAAAAAAAGCTTGGAATCGATAAAGCAAAAATTTTTCAGCTGCAGAGTTGTCAATGAGTGAAACAAACTGGGAGATGAGATTATATGCGCAGAAACAACTAATAACTTTGAAGCAAACTTAGCAAAAGTAGGATTTTAAAAAAGACCTCAGAGTGGTCTTAGATCTCTATGAAAATCTTTGTTATGTTATGTTAAGCGTTGAAAAAAAACATGAGAAACAAGTGGGGAAGTGTGATTTAGATAACTTTAAAGGTTAAGATATCTTAGTATTTAGTACATGGTAACTTTAAAGGCTGATATCTTAAAAACTACTGATCAGAATCGGAATTTTTATTGGCAAAGATAGTTTTATTGAAAAAAGCTGGAAATGACGAGATGAGCAATTCATTGGGTCTAACTTCAAAATCGGTGAAGACTCAACATATTAGCCAAAAATTCATGCCCAACAAAAATTTCATATACAAATTTTTTCTATATTTTTATAATGTAAGATAATATGTGTCACCCATCCAAATTCCTGACCACGATCAACTAGCAAGTTAAGCAGTAATAAATAACAAAACGCTTTGCATACAGTTCGAGGGAGTATACAGTAATTTTTAATGCCATGCAATTGCGTTTTATAATAAAACCTTCATGTGCGTATTTAAGATGTAAAATGCATCAAAAATAATAACTATTTAAATTGGGGATTTTAAAATACTTTTATCATTCATATATTTTACACAAAAATTTGTCAAACTTAACTTAAAGTTGATTGTTAGAAGTTAAAATGAAAAGCTGTCACAGTGCTGCTTTAAATTTTTGTCACTAAAAAGCCAAATTTAAAATTTTGTCATAATCAACGTTTTACATAAGTGAAACACGAAGCACCTTTATTAGC
>NW_008705398.1:359391-399391 GCF_000326865.2 Helobdella robusta | reverse complement strand
GCAAAGATTACTATTACCAATTCGACTTTCTTATCTTTCCCTTATTTTAGGCGAGGTTTTCCTGAAATTGAAAAATAGGGATGAACAAGGCTGGTGCACTGGTCTCAAAGATGGTAAAGTTGGACTATACCCCGACCACTATGTAGAGCCTGTCATTGATACTTTGTTTTAATTATAGTATATACATATAGTATATATAGTATACATATATATATATATATATATATATATAGCATATATATATAGTGTAGAAATACGCGTATGTATATATATTTATATATGTATATATATATGTATATGTTTATATATGTATATATATATATATATGGGAAATTTTCATTTCTATTTTTAGTTTGTTACTTTTGTATATGCAATCAAGTATCTTTTTGAATCATTTTTTCAATCTTTTGTTGTTTATTTATTATATTGTTGTCGTTTTTTTGCGTGTTTATTTGTGTATTTATTTGTTCGTTTGTTTGTTCATTCATTCGTTCATTCATTTTTTTTTCATTCATCCATTTTGTTCTTCAGTCAATCAGTTGTTTATAAAGAGTTATCAAAAGTGGATATGATCTTAATAAAGATTCCGTCCTTCAATTCGGAAAAATTCATTTCATTCATTTTTTTCTCATTCCTTCGTTCATTCCTTTCTTTCATTCATTCACTTATTCATTCATTCTTTTTTCTTTCATTCATTCATTCATTCATTCCTTTATACACTCATTCATTCGTTTGATATCACAATATTACGATTGTCACTAGTGATTGTTATATTAGCAAATTAGTCTTATTTATATCTATTTATATAATCATCCATTCATTCAATCATCCATCCATCCATCTGATCATTCATTTACTCATCATTCCTTCATTCTATTTATCATTTCATATCCTTGATTATTACTAGCAAATTAGCCTTATTTATATCTTCACGAAATTATCATTTTATAATAATTTATTGAATGACAAAATTATTACCGAACATAACTAAATTTCATTCATTCGTTCATATCTAAATACTTTATTAGAAGCGTTATACAAATTCCTTCCATATTTTATTTGTTACCAAAGATATAACATAACATAACAAAGTTTAAAGTGGTTCAGTAGACTAGCATCTGTGTAAGGGCCGCTTGATTTTAAAGTTGTTATAATAAGTTATAATATATATATATAATATATAAAAGTATATATATATCCATGGATTAACTTATATATCTTGTTACAACAATATCAATATTGAGGATGATGATTATACGGATTAATGATAGAGGTTATTACTATTTTTGTATCAGTGATTAGATGGTTCACTATTTAAAAAAAATATATTTAATAGACATACAGAAATTTTATCGACTATACTTTGACCTGGTTGAAATTTTTTTTAATTTTTGCAATGTCTTTATCTGAACGCTGTACACGATTCTATCTTCCGACATGGTTTGTTGCTAAAGATATCGCAATTTACGAGTTACAATTCAGAATTGCATGTAAAAGTATATGCATAAATTCATTTTATGTATGTATATATATGTATATTTCTATACGTACATACACAAATAGTTGATAGTAACAGTGGATATCTTTGTTTAAAAGTTTATTTAACTGACTTAATTCATATTTCGTATCGTCTAATCAAACAAAATAATTAAAATGAATGGATTGCTGGATGCGTGAATGAATGTATGTATGTATGAACGGCTGGATGGATGAATGTTTATGGATAACATGGAAGCCAAAATATATGTCTCATTTTTGAAAATTCATAACACTAACACACACATACACACACACGCACACGTTTTCATTCATTTCCTGATGAAAGGATTAATCATTTTCTGTTGTACGCCGTATACGTGTATTTCTGTGTTTGATCAGGTATATATAGAATTGACCCGGCATAACAGTCTTGCTATGTTTCAATATTCATTTTATATTATTATTATGCAATATTCATCTAAGTTTTGCTACACACACACACACGTACATATATATACATATGAATGAATAAATATACATATATATATATATACATATATTTACAATATTCTATAAATTCTACCGAATGTTTGGCGTTAATATGTAATTGTAGTTCGTTAACGCCAAACATTCGGTAGAATTTATAGAATATTGTAAAAATTATGGTCTATTACCAACATATATATACATATATATATATATATATATATATATACAATTACTTGATTGCATTTCAATTTTTACGGTACAGGACAATAATACTGATTTGTCGTTCAATGATTGAATTTTGTTCACTTATTTTTCCATTTGCCATTGTTAAATAAAAGGTTAATATATAGCATTTATTTGGGGTAGCATAGATAACATAATTGAGTTATTTATTCAAGTTGTTTTTTTCGTTGTACTGAGTTATAATGTGTCTTTTTTGTTGTAGTTGTAACATTTTGTCACAATAATAACTAATTAATTGTTATATTTTGGTGTCTTTGTTTTGTTTATATTTATACTTAAATATATTTCTTTGCAATTAAATGATTAAAACAGAACAATCAATATAAATTTCCTATTTATCAATCATTTATTTCTCTCAAATTAAAATTAATTAAAAATAAAATCATCGAAACAGTAATCAGATTTATTTTTACATTAAACAAATAAATTCCAAATGCATATATCTATAATTACTAATTCCAAAGATATATATATATATATATATATATATATATATATATATATATATAATATAAATGTGTGCATGTGTGTAAATAAGTGATATATACACATGTATATACAATACAGGTGTATACATATATCAAGATGCACAGTTGTTTGGGGAAGTCACAGCATTCTCAGTGTTAAACAATTGTATATCTGATAGTCTGGATCCTAATATATCAAGATATACATTACCATAAGAGGCCCATTGGTTGCGGATTTTGTAAGTAGGACATTACCACTGCTGATATCGAAAGCCTGTGGACAAAAATTTATAAATAGAAGATTTATAGAAGATATATGTAGAAAGAGAGAGAGAAAAAAAGAGAAAGAAAGAGAGCCATGATAATGTTATTAATATTGAATTTGTTAAACTTTATTTTTGAAAAGGATAAAAATTAATTATTTAATTAAAATAAATACTGAGCTATTAATAGAACAAAGATTTTAAAACTCATTAAAGAAAATTTAAAGAGAACCAGACATGAAACTGCTAAGCATTTGTTTAGTATCTTCTGAGGATCTTGTGTTAGCATATGAAATAAGCGCACAATAAACTGCTGCCCAGGCACACCACTTCATCTGGGTTTGGGGTATTGAAATTTTTTTAAAAACATTTTTTAATTTAACTTTAATATTTAAATAATTGTTAATAAAAAACTAGTATAAAAAAATTAAGAATATATTATTAAAATCTGATTAGTAATTTTATTCAAATGTTAAAAATATTACAATATCAAACGAAATAATATAAATATAATATAAATAACAAATATTGTAAAATAAATAAATATATATATATGCAAAAAAGAATGAATTTGAAATATTTAACAACTTTAGCTTTTAATTTTGTAACCTTCATCATGAGACCACACATACTGAAAACCATCCCCAACAAATTCATGTAATCAGGTGTTGCATCATCTAACTGGGTCCCACTAGGCGGCGCTTTATATCTGAAATTTTAATTTTAAAAAGTAAAATTATCTATTATATTTGTTAGATTTATAAAAACAAAAAATTTAGACATTTTCTATAATTTATCTATCTTTTCATTTGAAGTAAATTTAAACTGAACAATTATTTTCAGCGAGGAACTCTAATTTTAATCACCCAATCAGAGTAAAAAAGTGCAAGATCACCAGGGAGAAAAGGATGATCATAGATATTGCATTTTTTGACAGTAGAAATTAAATCTATACTTTTTTAAAATAACCTGTGCACTTTTAAAGGTCTCCTGGGATCCAACGAGTTACTAACTGCCGGATTAGACGCCGAAGACATTTTAGGTTTTAATCTTAACTTAAGTTAACTTTTAATAAAGTTAAATGTTATTAAACTCATGTGTATGGAAAGAGAAGACAATTCACTAAAAAAACTTTTTCGCCAAGTTCAACTGAAATTACTAACATTTTTATGCCAAATTTAACATGACTTTTATACAATCTAACTCAATTCATAAAGCTTTGTTCATTTAACATGTTTACTTGTCAAATATTACTGTATGTACAACTATACATACATACATTTGTATCAATTTTATCAAACGAAATGTGGCACACATTTAATAACCAAGAACAATTTGAAAAGCACATAAAACATAGACAGGCATGAATGCAGAAAATGTCGATTAAATTAAGTACAAATAAACAGGAATTTAAAGCATGAGACCCACAAAAAACGAATATTATTAGATAACAATAAATAAAGTAAACAAATTATTATGAAAATGTTTTTTCCATTTCAGTGATAAATGCAAATTTAATAAGGTAAAACTTCGTCAAAGTTTTTAATTGTTGCCTTTGTCAAAGGCAATTAAATACGTCATTGTGATAAAATTTGTTCAGATAAATAGATGAATGTTTATATTAAAAGTGTTAAAACTTTTATATCGTTACAACAATAGCATGAGTGTATACTATGAAAAGAAAAGAAAAAAATTATTGTATTTTCATCTTGGACACTTCTTAAACGTCTGGAATGGAATGGTCCATTCTTTTGCTGACGAGGCTCCAACCAATGCTGAGAAACGATTTTTTTTGTTAAACTAATTAAAAGATTTTAAGAAATAGAAATAATACTAATTGAATAATAAAATAAATTACTTTTTTGACAAATTTAATTAAAACAATTATAATCATTAATAATGTTAATGTAAATAAATAAATAATTAATTAATCAAAAAACCTCTTCATGATGTGTTCATAGATGAATGAAGGTAAAATAGTAATAGTGATGGTCCTCTCAGCTTTCTCAAATATATCTTTTATCTCTTTATCCTTAAAATTTATTTTAATTATTTCCACAATAATATAATATCATAAAAAAATATTTTTGCATAATTATATTATGACATTTAGTGATAGTTAATGCAAGAGGAGAAACGTTTTTATTTCTCTAAGACACAGAAAACAAGAAATAATATTTCTCCTTTGAGTGAATTAAAAGTATTGAGTTAGAAATTTTGGTTCTGCAACATGGTACCTGTAACATATCTACTTTCAAGTTGATAAAAAAAGAAAGATATTGCTAATGTAACACAAGTACCTTCATTCCAATGACATTCTGGCCATTAACTTCGACCATGTGATGGTCAATTAGGAGTCCATTTCTGGCGGCTGATGAATCTTTAACGATGGAAGTGATCTTGTTCTCATTGAAAATGAATCCCACGGTGCCCGAGCTATCCTTGTGCATCGTTATCGTCCTCTCAAAAGGCCTGTCGAAGTTGGGGATGTGTAATGATGAAAAAATTAATCGAAACATTAACATTATGAATGATAATAATAATAACAGCAACAACATTAATAACAACAAAAATAGTATTACCTATCTCTAATGGCCATAGTAATTTTCTCAGGTGCAGCCTTCTTGAGGAACTTCATGGTTTTATCAGTGTCCCAGCCAGCAACAAGTTCATCGTTGATTTGAATAATTTGGTCCCCAAATCTCAGACCGACCATGGCAGCCGGAGAGTTAGATTCAACGAAACAAATGAAAATTCCCTATTTTTAGGGATGGGTAGGTGAAAAGTTTTAGGTAGTTTAAAAAATTTTAGTAGTTATCATGTATGTATGAACAACTGATGTTGGAAAGCAGTATGTTTAGAATGGAGCCCAAGTCATATTTCTCTATGAAAAACCATCCCAAAAAATTCAAAATTACTAGATAAATAAAACAACTAACCATCCCTCAATCCCAAATCAACAAAAAGCAAACACACAAACAAACACACAAACAAACACATAAACAAACACACAAACAAACACACAAACAAACACAAAAACACGCAAACAAACACAAACCTTATTAACAGATTTAACTTTGAGACCGATGAAACCCTTAGCATCCTTGCAAAGGACAACCTGCCTAATTCCCTGCTTCACGTCTGACCTGAGTACGCCTGCATTGTTGAGGCCGGTGACCGGAGCCACAAGCATCTGATTGCCTGAAGAAGTGTAGTGCTGGGCAATCTGTTTTTAGATTAAAAGTGAAATTAAAATATAAATTAGTGAACTGATGAAGATGATGCAAAATGAAAATAAATAAATAAATGATTAACTGATTGATTGAGGCAATGAACCAAATAGGTTAGTATAAATAACATACAGATTGAAATTTAAAATTTAGCAAAAATAAACAACAGTATCAAATTTTAACCTCAACTTTTAAATTTAATTAAAAAAAAATAAATAAAAAAAGCAACCACTTGATTGTTTGCCGGGGCCAGAGCGAGTTCATTTTGTTGGTTGAGCATTTCAGGAGTGATGTTAAGCCCCATATACTCCACTAATCTGGGGTATAGATCAGCATTTTGCTGTTGCTGTGTTAAATTATAACCATAATTGATGTTGTTGTTGGTGTTGTAAAGTAGTTGTGGTTGAGCTGGCTGGTTGAATGAGTCTGCTACTCTCTGCTGGGCCTGATGAAAAGTTGTCAAGTTATTAATATTCAAATTAAAATTTCAAATTTAGATACCTGCTCCACATCTCTTATTAGTGTGGCCTAACACTGTAAATCAAATTTGTAAGATGACCCAACTTTTTGCCGGGCCTAATAAAAATGCGGTATTTTCAAGTGTTTTAATTATAAATTTCATAAAAAATAATGGTGGTGAACTAATTTTAGGTACAGTTTATCAATTAAGAGATAACTAATTATAAAATAATAAGGTAGATGAAGAAACCTGGATGTAATGATCAACCTTCATGTCTTCTAAAGTTGGGTACAGGCTCATTTTTTGATTTTAAGTGGTGATTAGGTACTGGATGGATAGTCTTCTTCTTTTCGAAATTTAAGAAAATGTTCTTTAATTTTTTAAAATTAAATTTTAATTTTATTTAAGACTATTAATTTTAATAGTTTAAAAAAATCTTTTGTCTTCCTTCTCTTGAATAACAAAGAAAACTCACTTTTTATGCCAATCGTGTGCAGTTAAATCACAAACTCCAAATAATCAATCACTAATTTCTATGAATCTGCCTAATGAGTCACAGTCACGGGTGTGAGGCCAGTTTAAAAACGAGAACTTTGACGGCAAAACTGCAAAATTTTACGTACTATGAACACTGCTAAAAATAACTATTTAAAATTTAAATGGACTGCTAGTGTTGGAGATTTACGGCTGACAATTAAGAGAAACTTTAAAGAAGTAATTTTTTCAACTCTACTATAAACAATTAGAATAGTTAAATTAAATTTTGTCGTAAAAAATTATCAAAATCACAAATTATTGTTTAAAAGAAATAATTTTGCATTATTCTTTTACGATGTTTTTAAAAGTTAATCTATACTAAAATATTTCCTAGGGTCATAGGTTTTTGGCAAAAATAATTTTGTTTTCACTGAGATTTAATGATTTAATTTGCAAATTTACGACATATTTGGCTGGAAAATATTTCCATAAGTTTATTTATTGCATAAAAGTTTCCATTTTGATGCATTATGCTGTAGATTTTCGCGTAAATAGTGTCGTAATTTGTGTGGTTTAAAAATTTTTCCAGCTTAAAAACTACAAACATTTGACTGAAAAAATCGTTTTTCTCTGAAATAATGTTATGACATTTAAAATTGAACGTACGATTCAAGAAAGTTCATTTCAAAGAATAATTTTCGTAATTTTTTTGCTTCAAAGTTTCAGCAAATTTGTGGTTTTCACAGTGATAACTAATCTTAGTATAAAGAAAGTTAGGTAGGAGCCCACCCTGGCAATCAGGGATGAAGTTCACATTGCAACTCTATCGTGGGGCTGGTAAAGCAATTGATTACTATGGCAGGTACCATCCAAGTGTTCTCTCCATACAGCAGTTTATTGATTTTAGTTAGTAAAAAGTTCAATCTTTTCAAAAGATTTTATTAACAACTACAATTTAGTTAGCTTTAAGACATTATCATTTCATTTCTCTATCTTCCTATTGCATTATTTGTTTTATGTGTATCTATATTCTATATGTATGTACATAGTCACATACACATATTGTTTTATCTCTCTAATAGAATGTGATTAGATCAGGTACATAAAACTGACCTTGACCTCTAAGGCTACTAATACTTACTATATTTATTTAATTTAATACATTAGGAATGATGTTATTAAGAATGTTGTCATTATTTTTCGAACTAATATTAATATCTACGTTTTTTTATAATTTTATTTGATTTAATAGATATATATAATCTTTAAATTCATTAAAAGTATCAATTAAAAACTGAATATATTCTTTTTTGTCAAAATATTTGTATCATTGAATATTATTTTTGTCCAGGTAAAAAGACAAATTCGTCAAAACAGTCATTCCTATTTTTGAGGAAAGAGATCCCGGTCAGGCTGGCAAACATTATGAAGGAAATCCAATTACTGCCTGATAAGTTACTCGAAATGCCCTCCGTTAAGATTGTTAAAGGATGGTCTGTAATTTTCATCATCAATATTTTTTCAATAAATAAATGAGTGAACGAATCTTTGATTTGAATGAATGAATGAGTGAATGAATCCATGAATGGACGAATAGGTGAATGAATGAATGATTGAATGGGTAAATGAACGAGTAGATGGATGAGTGGATGAATAGATGGACTGATTTTTATTTTATTTAACGTTATTTTAATTGAATAAATATATAAATTATCATAATTATCATTATTATAATTAATAGTTCATTCATTCATTCATTCATTTCACGCATTGTGGTTTTTGTGTAATATAATTTTGATTTATTTCAAAAAAGGTATGAGCAGAGCTTCGAGGATATCTTAGAGTTCGAGAATGCAGACCCTAACAATACTGCAACCCTTCAAAAGTATAATTAATTATTAACTATGATTTTAATCATTTACTTATTTATAATTATCATTAATTATTTTAAGTTAAATTATATTGTTTATTATGATTAATTTCAGCTATTATTTTTAATGTAGTAGTAGTAGTAGTAGTAGTAGTAGTAGAAGCAGTAGTAGTAGCAGTAGTAGTAGCTGTAGTCGCAGTAGTATTAGTCGTAGTAGTAGTAGTCGTAGTAGTAGTATTAGTAGTAGTAATTGTAGAAGTATTGATAATTGTACCATTTAACATACAAATTTCCTTTTAAGTACTTGAAATGTATAAACTAAACTGGCATTTAGATATCATATTTATTACCTTAGCTAGCAAATAAGTCATAGATTGATTTTAAATTTCTAGGATTAAAAAAAAGCTTATTGGACGTCAAACGTATGTATCCACTTTTATCAATCTTTTACCAATCCTCTTTTAGATTCCTAGAATCACTGAATAACATTAGAAATAGACATTTGACTGTTTTTGAGAAAATGGCCGCCGGCATGGTCGAAATGAAGGATTACCTACACGTCGAAGATTTGAGCAATCTAGACGAACGAATTCACTACTTCCTTGATAGGTTCTATCTCAGTAGAATCAGTATTCGACTCATCATTCATCAACATCGTCAGTTTTTTGTTGTTTCTATGGCTGTTGTTATCTCTCTCTCTCTCTCTCTCTCTCTCTCTCTCCTCTCTCTCTTTCTCATTATTTATCTATCTATCTATCTACCTACTATCAACCTATTTATCTATACATCCGTCCATCCATCCAACTATCTTTCTATCTTATCCATTTATCTATATCATAATAATATTTAGCCCCTTTCTTTTCTTATATATCTCCATATCTTGTTCTCTTGCACTGGCTTCTAAATAAAATTTAGAATAATTTTTAAAATTTGCACATTTATGTACAAGTCTCAATCTAAATTATTTCCTAAGTACTTATCAGATATATTAATTGAACCTAAACGAGCCGGTTTACGATCGTCTTCATGTTCTCACCTCTTGTTAACTCGTGTTAAACACTCCTTTGCTAAATCCGCATTTGCTTTTTCTGGCTCTTTTCTATGGAACTCTCTACCTACTTCTCTGACTACTTCTCCATCACTTACGAAGTTCAGAGCGGATCTCAAGACCTATCTGCTTGCAAATATCATTGAGGAGCGCTGATGAACATCGCGCAAATAGCGCTTTACAATTTACGATTGATTGATAAATAATAATGTTAATAATAATATAAATAATAATTTAAAATATTTTATTTTTTCAGTATTATTGTTTGGAAAATCCGATTCTATTAATAGCAGCAGTTTGATTGGCTGTTTTGATCCTGATTGTGATGTACAGGCGGTGGCTTACGGTAAATTCATTCATTCATTCATTCATTTATTCATTCATTCCTTTCTTCCTTAATTCATCTATTTAATCATTCATTTCTTGCATTCGTCACTTCACTAATCCATTCCTTCATTCATTCATCCCGTCACTCATTAATTATTTTAATAATATTAATAAATTCATTTAAAAAATAGACATTTACATAAATAATAATATATTTATACGAATAATTGTGAATAATTATACAGTTTTATTATTAATAATTATATATAATAATAATTTTCTTCTCTATAGATGCCTACAGAAACGCCAGATCTCTCTGTGAGCAGTATTACAAAGTGGCCCCAGAATGCATGTTCAACATTCAAAAACGTCTGTTCCACTTAATTATCTTTGTTTTTATGTGGTTTATTTATCTGTGTTGAATGACTATTTTTCTGAGTGTTAGTTTGTCTATGTTTTTATTTGTCTAGGTATTTATTTGTTTGTTTATTTTTATTTCTATGTTTTTTTTCGTGTAATTATGTATGCGTATCTATGTGTTCAATTGTTTATTTTTGTGTGAGATGTCTATGTTTTTTGATCATCTTTGTATAGTACTTTGATTTATCATTGTTTCTCTTTCTTTGTATTCAATTGAATTATTTATCTATGTATCTATTTAACATACTTTTGTTCATTTGTTATCAAACTGAAAATTTTGCAAGCAAAATTTCAAATTAACATTTTCTTCTTTTATCACTCAGCATATGACGTGGACGATCATAGCGACAAGATTTCAATGACCTACGTACCGGTACATCTTTATTATATCCTCTTCGAACTATTCAAGGTCGATATTAATAATGCTTATTAATTAATTAATTAATTAGTTGATTTAATTATTCATTAAATTAATTACATACACGGAGATATAACAAGGGTTATTTATAGTGATATTGTTATTATCTTACCGTGATACCTCTCCATGTTTTTGGTTCTACCTTGCATATACTCTTGGTAGTTTTAAATATCGTTTTAATTATTAATGTTAATATTTTTATTATATTATTATTGTTATAACCGTAATTTTTTCAAATTTCAGAATTCATTAAGAGCTGTTGTTGAGTTTGACAAAAACAACAACAGCAGTAACCACAGCAGCGGTCTGCCTCCATTAGACGTCCTAATTTGCAAAGGAAGAGAGGACATCACCATCAGAGTGAGCTCTTCATTTATTTATTTATTTATTCATTCATTGAATTATTTTTGTTTTGTTAGTTGGCAGACCACGGAGGAGGCATACCGAGAAAAGACTTAGATAAGATATTCAATTATCTTTACACGTCTGCTAAACTTCCGTCTGATTTTAGCGCTAAATCTAATCCACCCCTGGTAATAATTTTAATTTTGTTATACTGTATTTAGGTCCAGTTATTGTTTGTTCATTCATTTGTTTATTCATTCGTTTATTCATTCCTTTTATTATTGATTCGCTCAATCATTCATTTATTTAAATTAAACTGTCCTGCCTTTTATTGTTAGGCTGATCGGTAGTATCATTGCATGTCTTACTGTTATCATTTGCGAAACTAATTTAGGCGGGTTATGGTTACGGCCTGCCCATATCTCGACTCTATGCAAAGTATTTCAATGGAGACCTGATCATAAACTCTGTCGATGGCTTTGGAACCGATGCTCTTCTCTATTTAAAAGTAATTTAAAGTTTTAATTATTATAAAATATTACAATATTCTGTATTATAATTATACATTTAGGATGGCTTTCATCTTTATGCTTATGCACATTCATATACCTACAAACTACAAGTTAATCAAAAAACCCGAGCCAACCAATTAACCCAAGCTAACCTAACCTAACTGTTGACAGGTTCTGCCTAAGGAGGCCAGTGAGTTGTTGCCTGTTTACAACAAGACTTCTTCACTAAAATACACGGACTCTATTCAGGTGAAAGATTGGAGTGAACCATTTAAAACTGTCAACTAACACAACATTTATGAAATTGTTTAAATTAATTTTTTTTTGTTAAGTTCGGCACCAGTTCTGCTTTTTCCTGGAACGTTTTTTCGAAATTTAAGTTGTTTTCATGGTTTTTGAAATGTGCTTTCACTAAAACTATTTGAATCGAATAAATTTTTGATCATGTTCAAGCATTATGTGTTCCATATATAAATATATATATATATGTGTGTGTGTGTTCAAGTGTGTCGGAATTAAAAAAATAAAGCGCCTTATTCGTTGAAATTAGAGATTAATGCCATCTGATCGCTCGTTGGCATAATTAAATTTTGCAAAAAATTGAACAAAAACGCGGAAACAGGTCGAAATTAGCAGAAGAATGGCGACGTAACAGTCTCTAAAAAATTTTCTAATTTTTATTTTTACGGCACACATAATATTTAAAAAATAAATATGACGGTTGCAAGTTTTTGCAACAAAACAATCACCAGCTGCATCGGAGGAATTAGCGAAAGCGTGTTTCAAGAGTTGGAGCTGGCTGCAAAGCAAGGATTAGTGAATCGCCTGCAAGCTTTACTGACCGAGAACTGTCCGTCCCCGAAAGAGTTGGCACGTCGTAATTTACTGCACACAGCAGCCTGGTATGGAAGTTACAATTGCGTCTTGCTGTTGCTCAATTACGGAGTTGATCCGGACAGTCCCCACACGGAAAACGGTTGTACAGCACTCCATCTTGCTTGCTATCGTACCTTTGGGGAGGGATGTTGTGATAAAATAGTGCACTCTTTACTGCATGCTGGGGCTGATGTGAACAACATGGGTAGTTTAAAATGTTCTAGACTGTCCATTGAACATGCCATACAAAATCAGAAAATCAGGAATATTTGTGCCCTGTTAGACGGTGGCTCCTCGGTTAGAAATATGGGTCATCTTTCACTTTACGTTGGTTTATATTAACAACGTTAGTTTATTGAAAACTTTGAATGCCAGCCCTAACAATTCACAACACAGGAAGATGAAAGCAAGTACTTTCACAGAAAATATCACTATGGCAAGTTCAGTGAAGAACACTGGTTGTTTGGTGCAATCGAACGGGGATCAGGTAAATGTGTTTTGAAAATCATTGTTAACCGGTCAGATGCTAATTATTCTAGCAGACAACTACTAACGTTTGCACGTAATTTGTTTCCGCCGATCTTTTCTGTCTTCAAATAAATGGTGATTTAAATGCATTGAGAATAAACCAACGTAAAGTGAAAGATTACCGAAAAATGATTTTCAAAAATTTCAAACTATTAAATTTATTTCTAATTAAATTTTCACTTGATTAAATTGTTAAGGTCAGTTTAAAATCTGTGCTGATGTCAATTGATGTTGGGAATTGTCAAGTTACTGATATGTTGTTAGTGCACGGTGGGGATTGTGGCCCTAAATTGAAGGTTATTGAGTTTTGGGGAGAGCCTTTGCAAAGGTACTTATGACTATTTCTCATCATGTTATTGCATAGTTTTTTATTCATATTTTTTTCATATTTTTATTGTTTATTTTATTTTGCATTCAACTATCAAAATTGAATTTAAATAATAATTAAATACTATTTCTTTCCTGTATGAAGGCTGATAAACTCAACAAAGCGAGTCTTCTACATTCGTGAGAGATTCTACACGACTTTTAAACTTCTTGTAAAGGCATCTGTAACTTTTCCATGCGAAGACTTGCACAGGAATTTTCACACTAAATGGTCGAATGATATGTACAATAAAAACAAGAAAAAGGTAAAAGAAAGTGATGATTGCATCAGTAACAATAACCATGTGGGAACCTCACCAGAGCAGCAAACTGAAACACGAACTCGTAACTTTTACATGAAACGACGACAAAAAATTGAAGAGGAACTTTTCAGACTATACTCTCGACAAGCCTTCAAGAAATGGGCAATCTATCTCTCAATTGCTATGCTTAAAAACGGTTTTCAATTCTCAAGTAGCTACGCGCGAGTTCTAGAGAAATCCACAGCACAAACGCAGGCCATAGACAAATATCAGTCTGATGTTGTCCCTTTGTTGGATCTATGTTTGGTCGTCGTTAGGTCCACGATGGCGGTCAAAAATGGAAATGTGTATGGGGGGCTGAAAAATTTCAATGTAGCTCCGGCAATCAAAAGACTCATAGCTTTGGATGATTATGATGACGATGTGAAGACTGGTGACTGGTGCTTTAATGAGTGAATGATGATGAATGAGTGAATGAATGAATGATTTTTAAGTGAGTGAATTATGGTGGATGAATGGATGAATTCATGCATGACTGCTTGGATGATTGGTGGATGTGGATAGTTGAATGATAGTGAGTGTGGGATAAATGAATGAATAAACAAATGGCTAACTAGTGATTGAGTGAACAACGAATAAATCAATGAATGAATGAAACATGACTATGATTTGATAGGGGAATTAATTAATCAATGATTGTCAAATGAATGAGCGTGAATGGATGAATGCCGTATTTTATTTTCAAGTTTTAATTATATTTTAGAGGCAAAGATTATTTCGTTATGGATCTGAAGCTAACAAACTTTCAAATAATTTTCTCCTGTAACAATTGTATATAATCCAAACATCAAAAATCACAATTTCAAGCCAAAAAATTTACATGTATGATAGAATAATTTCACATGATAAAAATGTATGTAAATATGTATTAGTTTTATTATGACTTATTACAAATTAATAATTTTCTCTTCTCACTTGAATCATTATATCAGTTTTGCCCGTAAAATTAAAATTGCAAATATGTATTAGTTCTATTTAATTTAAAACGTTTTATCCGTCGAAGTTATCTACTCTTCTCTCTCTCTCTCTCTCTCTCTCTCTTTCTCTCTCTCTCTCTCTCTCTCTCTCCTTTTCCACTCTTATATATACATATATAAGATTTATTTTTACACAAAATTGTGAAAAATAATTCTAAAAAACTGAAATTTGAAAAAAAAGCTAGGGACAAATGAAGATAATGCAATCAATTGTAATACACAGTAGCTAAATTCAATACGTATTGCATTGAGATTAATGTGTAAGATAGGTTTACAAATTTCCCACAAAACTAAGGTGTGTGTGTCGCGTTTTAAAATTTAAAATAAGCAAAAACTGAAAAGACGGTATAAAATGTAAATATTTAAAATTTTTCCCGAAAAAATCTTTTAAAAAATACAATAAATGTGCGTCCTCATGATGCTGTTGAATACACATGTGCCTCCTATGTCTAAATATTGCTAATAGGATTATACATATATATTTATATAAGTTTGTGTATCTGTGCGTGTGTTTGTGTATCTGTGTGTGTTTGTGTATCTGTGTGTGAGAGAGAGACCGAAAACAGTGCGAAATAGTTTTAATCGAATGAATTGAATGAGATTATGTATCAGTACCAAATTAGTTGTGGTAATACGTACATGCACACGCACAGACACACACATACATACATTCTTACACACACAGACGTGCATACATACATGCATTAGTATCAGATGAAGGTTATAGTAGTAGCAACAACAGTAGTGGTAATAATAGTTGAGAAGTTATTATTCTGAACTGATGAATTGAATGTTACATACTGAATGTATGCAGGCGTACATGCAAAGCATACATACATATATAGACATACACACATCAATTCTTACACGCACACAAACACGTACATACATACAAACACGTACATACATACAAACCAATTATACACTCACATTAAACATCTGTCGTTAAGTTGTAACGCAAATATTACATTACAAAAACAAAAATACTTGGTAACACGCATGTTGTATATATATATACGTGTATGTGTGAATGTATGTTTGTATGTATGTTTGTATGTATGTTTGTTTGTATGTATGTTTGTTTGTATGTATGTTTGTATGTTTGTTTGCATGTATGTATTGTGTACGAATTATATATATATATATAATGTGTATATGTGTATATATATAATGTGTATATATATATGTGTGTGTGTGAGTGTGTGTGTGTGTGTGTGTTGTATGCAGTTGTACTAATCAGTTTGAATGGCATTTTTTTTACTTGCTTTTGATTAGCTGAGATCATCATAATCATCACCAGAGACATCATCATCATCCCCAACAACATCATTATCATTACTGCTCTGTCATCCTCCTACTCATCATCATCATCATTATCACCATTTAATCGAAATGGTTGAAGACGAATAATTTTATAAATGAATTGGTGAATAAATGAATGAATGAATGAATAAATGAAGATTGTATGTAATAATGAGTGAGTGAGTGAGTGAATAAACTAACTAACAAACGAATGAACGAATTTTGATTTGATACCACAACCACATCCTCTCATCATAAACGGCATCATCATTTTTTACCACCATCTTCATCATTTTCTTCATCATCATCTTCTTCTTCCTCGTCATCTCTCTCTTCATCATCGCCATCCTCATCCCGGTCTTTGCTTGGCATCATCACATTGTAAGTTCCTTTAAAAGGAAGTCAAATACATTAGAATCATCAGCGCTATTTTTTCAAATGGATTAAAATAACGGTTCACACAACCTCATACAAAAAACTTACATACACACATATACATACATACACACACAGATACACACGCACACACAGATACACACGCACACACACACACACATACGCACGTACATACATACACCCATACATACATACCATGATTGTATTGACGATATCGTTCTGATTTCTTTTTAGAGCGTTGACGGCTTTCCTCCTGGAGACTCCAGCTTGGGAGATCACTAACTCGACGTCCTTGGGTTCGATTCCCGTCTCATCCAGCTACAAAATGATAGAGTGAAATTTGATGATGAAAATAATAATTATTATGATGTGATAAAAACAGTTGCAATAGTGATTAAGATAATAATGATGATGCAACGAGAATTGAGATAATTATAATCCATAATTATTTTTCAAAATTATTATACGTATGACGTCAACCTCTCCGTCTGACTCCTCCTCCTTGCTGTCAATCAATTTCGAAGTTGTTGAATACTCATTAGCGGCAGCAGCTGTGGCAGCTGTGGGCGGCTTGAACTTCTCAGCTGCGACCGCTTGAGCTTGCTGGCTGGCATCCTCGACCTTGGGAATATAAGTTATGTCATGAATATTCATGAGGTAAAATGTTAATTAATCGAGATACTCAAAGTAGACGTAAACGTTCATTTCAAAATTTTACTTTAATTGATCTTTCATTAAATTGTGAGGCCCAAGCCAAATGACCCTTCGGCTCTACCCCTTAATAATATAAATATTAATGAGAAGCAAATGCGACTCACCTTGGCCTCTCCAAAGATGATGTACGTTTCGGACGAGTGGTTCTTATACACGTCCGGACTGTCGATCACGAATAAAATGTTTTGGGATTTCCGAACTGTGACTCGGGAAATCCCCGAGATAGATTTCAATCCCAATTTGGAAAGCGCCTTCCTTGCTTTTTTCTCGCTCCTGTTATGTTTCGTTTTGTTGGTCTTGTCGTCGCCATTGTGTTCATCATGATGATGATGATGAGGATGATGATGATTGCCGTTGACCTCATCATCATCATCATCCTCTTTGACGTCATCATCGCCATCTGATAAGATGCTCGGGCTGCTGATGTTGTTCGATGTTTTCGTATCTTTTGTTGTTGCTGCTGTAGCTGCTGCAGCCACTGTTGATTTTTCCGATTCGCTGGCGCGGGTTTTCCGGTTACGTCTTTTGCTGTTTCCGGATGGTTTTTTGGTTTGTTGATGTTGTTGTTGATGTTGTTGTTTTTGTTGTTGTTGATGCTTTTGCAAAACTGGTTCTCCAATAGAAGGCACGTTGTTGGCTGTTTGAACATTTTCCTTGTTGCTGCTGTTTCTAGATTCTACGTCGCCAAGATTTTTGATGTCGTTGGATTTTACGCTGTCGAGTTTAAAATCCGCCTTTTCGATAGTTTGCTCTTTCTGCTTATTTTTGTTTTTATTCTTTTTCCCTTTTTTGTCATCACTAATCGTTGTTGATGTTGTTGTCGTTGAAACTGTTGTTGAAACTGTTGCTGAAGTTGTTGCTGAAACTGTTGCCGATGTTGTTGCTGATGTTGTTGCTGAAAATGTTGCAGATGTTGACGATGAAATTGTTGTTGCTTCAACATTTTTAACATCAGCAACGACATCTTTAATAATATTCTCTACGAAAACATCAACTTTTCTCTCAACCTCCTTCTCATCAACTACCAAATGAACGACGCCATCTTTCTTTTCAGTTTTGTTGAAAAAGTTTTCAACTTTGTTGTCAACAACAACAACAGCAGCAGCATTATCATCATTGATTATCGTATCGACACCTTTCACAACTCTCTGTTCACGCTCTGGTTGTCCATCCAGGACTTCAGGGCTACCATCTGCCTTAGTTTTAATAGTTGCAGATGATTTTACGTAATGATATGTTTCATCGGCATCAGTACATTCTGCTGTATTGTCTGTTGTCGTTTGTGTTGTTGTTGGTGGTGGTGAAGATGGTTTTGTTGTTGTTGTTGGTGGTGTTGGAGATGGTTTTGTCGATGTTGTTGTTGTTGAAGATGCTGCTGCTACAACTGCTGAAATTTTATCCTTTTCACCAGTAGCACTCCCAACAACTTCAGCCTTCTCTTCAACTTTTGCTAAAACATCTGTCTTAACGATGTTGTCAATCCTCTTATCCCCTGTATTATTCTCAACTTTTTGGTCCCCAACATCAGTAGCAGTAGTAAGGATAGTATCAACACCAGCAATAACACTGTGGACAGGGCCACGAGATTGTTCTAGAACTTTGCATTTGCCATCCTCGCTGACGTACGTGACGGCCGATGATGTGATATATCGGTAGGTATCGTTGTTGTTGTTGTTGTTGTTGTTGTTAGTAATTCTGTTTTCTGATGTTGCTGTTGTTGATGGCGGCGAAGTTGTTGTTATTATTTTTGTTGGAGAAAGTGCTGATGATGATGTTGTTGGAGAAAGTGCTGATGATGATGTTGTTGGAGAAAGTGCTGATAATGATGTTGTTGTTGTTGTTGCGAGATTTGCTGCAACTGTCGTTGCTTCACTTTCGTTAATATTATTTGGAATTTCTCGGTTTTTAGTATTATTATTATCATTATTATCATTATGCTGTTTATTATTCCTTTGCTTATTTTTATTATTCTTCTTATTATTCTTGTTAACGCTACTGGATCCGCCACCATCATCACCACCATCGTCAGCAACATCACCACTGTTAACATGTACATCAGCCTTGTTGGCACTAACACCATCTTCCAGAGTTTTATTCATATCAGAGTTGACTGTTACTAATGTAGTTTTGGCGTCAGTTGTAGTAGTGATTTCAGAGGTATTTGAAGTAACTTCACTAGCCACTTTATTATTAACTACATTAACGACTGTTGTTGTTTCGACTGGGTTCGAATCAATAGCCGGGGTTAGAGCTGTAGCAACTGAAGCGGCGATTTCAACTGCTGTTGCAGTATTTTCATTAGCTGATGTCGTAGCAATAGAGGAAGATACATCAGCTCTCTTTGAATCATGAACTGTGGAAACAGTTGTAATAGCTGTAACAGCTGTGGCAGATGTGGTAGTCGTAGTAGGTGCGGTAGCTGTAGTAGTTGTGTCTGTAGCAGCTGTGGTTGCTTCTACAGCAGTTACTTCCTGATGAGACGCTTCATTCTTCTGAGTTTTATCTCGATCGCTTGCTTTTCGTTTTCTCTGCTTAGGAGTGGGTTTTAAGTTTTCTTGGTTGCTGATATGACTGACATCCTCATTGTTCTTAGTAGTGATTTCAACCGCTCTTGTAGTTGTGGTGGTAGTTGTTGTCGTCGATATAATAGCGGCCAACGTGATGGCATTAGTACTTGTGTCAGTAGTAGTAACAGAAGTCGAAGTAGTAGCTGCAGTAGTTTCAGTAACTGAATTGTTACTAACAATATTAGCAGCGGTGGTGGTAGTAGTTATTTTGAGATTATCTGCTTTGTCGTTGTTACGTTCAAGTGGCATTGTGGTTTCTATTTTTGTTTCACCGGGTCTTTCAGGACTTTTATTTATAGAATCGACCTCATGAATATTAATTACGTCGCCTGCGGCATCATTATCAAGGGGGTGAATTTTTTCAACATCAACATTACCATCGTCATTTTTATCGTTGAATGTAACACGGTTCTTTTTATTCCTTCTTTTTTTATTACTATTACCAGGATTATTTTGTTTGACGTTCTTTCCATCAAGCGACGGCCATTCATCATCGTCAATGACGTCATCAAACTGGTCGCCATGATGAAGATGAGGAAGAAGATGATGATTATGATTCTCAACGGTGGGGAATTCCTGAGCTATTATTGTTTCTCCCATGGATTGATCAATTTCACTTTCGATTTGGCTCAATGTTTTCTCTTTCATTTTTTTATTATCTACCGTTTTATGTCTGTTTAATAGATCTTTCACTAACTCGTCCGGGTCCTTGCTGCCACTGGGGACGTTGTGGGGATGTGCTCTTTGAGGATTTTCAACGAGATACTCCAGTAATGTTGAGTTGTCGTTGGCGGGCTATCAAAGAAAACAAATATACAGTGATATTTTATAAAGAATTATCTTAATCCTTTTAATAATAACAATAAAGCAATGGGGCTTTTTAAACGTTGAAAATATTGCCAAAAATTTAACTATACAAACATATTATTATATTACCAGCACTTTTCATACTCAAACTTATTAAATATGTATATTTATCTCTCTCTCTCTCTCTCTCTCTCTCTCTCTCTCTTTCTCTCTCTCTACACAGACACGCACGCCTACCTAAACACACACACACACAAATTATCAAAAAAAAAATGATAAAGAAAAATATTTACGTTGATTTCCACACTTGAAATATCGAGAAAGTCATCGTCTCCATCAACAACAACAACTGCATTGCAACTGCTCGTATCGTTGCTACTAGTTGTAACATTAGTAGTAGAAGTAGTAGTAATTTTAGTATTTTTAGCTGGGGAATCCGCCATCTTCACTAATTCTTCACCAGCCTGACGATTAGTGTTCTGTTTAATACTTTTAGCAACGCTATTTTCCACTACTCTTTCGTTATCATCTTTGTTATTATTATTATTATTATGATGCTTTTTGCTTTTTTTATTTTTACTGTCTACGCTGACTGCACCACTACTACTTTCATTAACAGTTTTATCGTTATTATTATCATTATTATTATTATTATTATTATTATTATTATTATTATTTAATGTATGTTCAAGGGCGCAGGCGTTAGTTACAGGCTGCTCACCATCATCTTGCTTGTTAGGCTCTGCAACAACGACTGCAGACTTGCTGTTGTTAACATTTTGTTCGTCTGCACCACGCACATCACTATTTTTTACATCCCTAACTTCCGGATGTGCGCTGTTTTTTGTGTTTTTAAGTTCCGGACTCTCATTTTTCAAATCAACAATTTTCAAGTTTTCCATTGCCACGTCTGTATCCGTTGTTTCTCCTTTCGTTACGTCTTTAATTACTGCATCTTTTGTTGCATCTCTAATAACCATATCTTCTTTTGTCACACTTTTAGAATTTTTAATTCTCACATTCCCAGTTTCCGCAGTTCTAGCATCTCCGTTTATCGCATCCTTACCATGTTTAGTGCTGTTTTCACGTGCGGAAATTTCGTTTTTTCTAAATTCTGATTGGTCCGATGGAAGAGTTCGTTCTGGTTGTGATTGGTCAGTTTCTGAAATCGTGAGCACGTGACTGTTTGTAATGTTGGAAGTTGTAGTAGTTCTAGTAAAAGTTGTTGTTGGTATGTTTGTTGTTGTGTCTAAACCAATATTATTAACGTTAGTTTGTTGGTTGGTATCATTGAGATTCGCATCCATTTTGTCCAGAGCAGTTGGTTCACTTGTTACATTATCAAGATGATAGTTAATCCGCATCTGGCCGTCGGTTAAATTAGTGAAGATGGCGTCGTTAGGCTGTGAGGATGTGCTCTTCACCGTCGTCATCGTTACAATCTTAACTGTCGTTGGAGTGGTTGTTTCAGTTGTCTGTTGAGAAGTTGTTGAAGTTTTATTAGTTGTACTTTCATCTAATGGTTGGATAGTTCGCGAAAGTTTTTTGTCACCTATACTCTGATCATCATTTACTTTAATAGATGATACAGTATCATTGATACTAGTATCAATCGGATTATTAGCAACAGTAGTATCATTAGAAGTAACGCTTGTATCATCAGCGGTTGTAACTGGATTTTCCTTTGTTGCAGTCTGATCAGAAGTTTTCAAGGATGACTTTTGAAGCTCCAAAGTCGAAAATTCATGAGTAGATTTGAGTAATTCACCGAAATTATGGTCGTAATCATTATCGATGTTGTAGTTATAATTTATGTTCTTTTTATTGTTAACAAAGTCTGAAAAGTAATCACACGTTAGTCTGTTTCTGCGCTCTATCATCTCAAAGATTTCATCATCATCTATTTCCTGTCTATAAACAACATCGGTCCTTAATTTCGGGGCCGAACTGACAGCCACAGCCGAGCATTTAACCTCCAGGGCATTTTCGGTACTAAGAGATTTCGCTCCACTATCACCACCATTCCTACTGGCAACGATGACGTCATAGTCGTCTTCGTCGCTATCGCTAATCATCCCATGACTACTAATCAGAACCATTTCGTCGAGGCCATTTTGATTTTTGATTAGCTGGAAAGTTCTAGAAGGTGGTTCGTAGAATAGGGACAGCGGGGGTTCCAGCTGTAGTTCCTTGTAGGGGTAACACCTGAACTTTGGAAGGGGTGGATCGTACATGAATCGTACGACGTTCGGGGTCACGGCGTAAACCGTTTCGTTGTGCTGCTGTAAAACCGGTTCAGATTCGGCCATCGCTATTTTGTTATTATTATTATTGTTGTTATTATTATTATTGTTGTTTAGTGCAGTTGATATTTTTTCGAATTCTGATGAAAAAATCGATGATGAAGATGAGCTAAATATATCTGTATACAAACGTATACAAATGTATGTATAATGTACGCTTTATACCCAAATGTACGTATGCATGTACAGGTGACGTACAAACACACACACACACACACACACAGACCAAAATAAGTTGTTGTACAACAAAGATTAAATAAATTATGTACAACTTAGAAATGTGAAGAAATTATTATTCGTTGTTGTCCAAGACGATGACAGATGCTGTTGTTGTTGTTGATGATATGATGTTGATTGCTGACAACAACAGACGTATCTAAATCTTCACTTTTTTTCAAGTCTGAAAATGAATAAAAAATATTATTAATAATAAAACTAGTATTGATAATAAATAATAATAAATAATTACAATAATATAACATAGTTCATGAAATAATATAACATAGTTCATGATCTGCTTTCAATTAAAGTTAATAAAATCAATCATTAAAATCCCATTAACATACATATATATATATATACATGTGTATATGCTTGAGCATTTGGCCACATACAACGTATCAATTCGAAAAGAGAAAGAGAGACACACAGACAGACAGAGAAAAAAAGAGAGAAAGAGAGGGGAAGAGAGAGTTATATACAAATGTTTTAATGTTATGCTATGTCTAGACATGAAAAAGTATTGATGATATCAATATATTGTATCATTTAGCGCGAGCAAGTTAGAATAATGATACTACCACTACCACTACCACTACCACTACCACTACTACTACTACTACTACTACCACTACTACTACTACTGCTACTACTACAACAACTACAACTAAAAATAATTATAGTAACGAAGAAAGCTTAGTATTAGCTCCTACGATTTAGATAATATATATCATATTCTAATAATAATGATGGTAAAGATGATGGTGGTGGTGAAGATGATGATGGTGATATGGTTGCTTATGATGACGACGACGACGAAGATGATGATGAATAAATAAACACAGTTGTGTCGCGTGTACGCTCTGGATGCATGAATATGTGCGTATGTATTATGCATGCATGTATGTATGTATGTATGTTTGTATGTATGTATGTATGTTGTATGCATGTATGTATGCATGTATGTTTGTATGTATGTATGTTGTATGCATATATGTATGTATTTACGTATGTTTGTTTGTTTGTTTGTATGTACGTATGTATGTATGTTTGATTGAATGAATGAATGAATGAATTAATTAATGAATGAATGAATGAATGAATAAATGAATGAATGAATGGATGAATGTATGTTTATGTTTAAGTAGGTAAGCAATTTTAGTATCATCACTGATGGATATAATGATCAAATTCTTCATTGTAAATGCGTGCATTGGACACACACACACACACACACACACACACACACACACACACACACATACAAGCAGGTGTCTGCTAAACCTGTTAATGCATGTACAACGGTGTTAAAAATTGGGAGGTTAATTGGTTAATCATACAATATACTAGCTATCTATAAGTAGATTGAGAATGAATTGAGTTATTGCTAATTTTGCAAACACAACAATAACAATAATCATCATCATCATCAGAACAACAACATCATCATCATTACAACAACAACAACGACAACAAATGTCTTCAAACAAGGTTATCCAACAAACCAACATCGATAATTTCCTTCGTAACATCATCATCATCATCATAACAACAGCAACATCATCATCATCTCAACAACAACAACAACAACAACAGCAATAATAATAATAATAATAATAATAATAATAATAATAATAATAATAATAATAATAATAATGACAAACCAAATGTGACGTATCAAACCAAGAGCATCCAACCAAGCAATAATATTGGCAATTTATTCAATTAAAGATAGAGGAGGTATTCTTTTCTATTCCTTCTCTAAAGTAAATCTGAAAAACATGGCCAAGTATTAATAATACAATTAAAAACGTTTTTAATGAAATAAATAAAAACATGGTTAAATAAACTATTAAATAATAATTATAATAATAATTATTATTATTATTAAAGACTTAATTCTGCGAGCAATTTGGCGCAGACCTGATTCTCATGAGATGGTATGCAGAGAGTATTTCACAAATTTGATAAAAAATAAATGATTGAATTAATTTTTATTAATACTATATATATATATATATATATTATATATATATCGTAATAAAATAAACTATAATAATTATTAATATTATTACGACGATATTATTATCTACAAATTTCAACAAATCAATATACTGTGTGTTGCAAAGCAACAGAGGATATCATACAGCAGGAGACACAAACACACACTCTAAAACTAAAATAAAGAAATACAAAGCGTGCAATTGCAAGCCTTATATATAAATATATATATATATATATATATATATATATATATATACATTACCACACACACACACACACACACATATATATATATTTGTATTGATAAAATCTATATATATATATATACATATATATATATACTGATTCAAAGTAGGTATATATTAGTAGTAGTAGTTTAGTTATAGTAAGAGAGAGAAAGAGAGAGAGAGAGAGAGAGAGAGAGAGAGAGAGAGAGAGAGAGAGAACAATTGATGCGGTTGCATGCATATGCTGAACCTTATAACAATATTACTATCGATAACTCACTTGGGAGGATTCTTTTTTTTGGTATGGTATTAGTGAAAAAATGTGGCAATAATAATAACAACAATAATAATAATAGAAGAACAGCAATGATAACAGATACAAGGCTTATTGCATGCGTTGTGATAAACTCAACACAACAACTTGATAATGGAGACTTAATTCGGTTTCATTAAGGCACGCACGCACACACACATTATCATGTAATTATTGTGAATAATATAAAATTCACACTATTATATTTTACGTAATGGTATTTGTGTAATAAAACTACAACACAAAGCATCTAACGCCAAATTCATTTTTATTCAAAACGATTACATTAGAGCGAAAGGTTTTATGATTAATATAATGTAATAATCATATTTCTCAATTAAATCTTTACTCGCCTAATTAATTGATTAATTACATTTTTTAACATTTACATTATTCAGCATTTTCCTCAAAGGTTTCATGAATAAAAAACATCACATACGGCCAGCCAGACAGACATTTTACCTCCACTTTGCCATCTTTGAATCATTCACTGTCAAGATATACCATCAGTATGACGCAAAGTAAAATAGGTAACGAGTTATATAATGATACCATACCATTACAGCGACATACGTACGTACTGGAGTAATAAATGAAAATACAAAATAGCACTGATACAAGAATTTCAATATCTATGCATTGTACATTAGTCATTGATGATGTCATAGCTACGTCATCTCACGTCGTCAAGCTAAACACACACACGCACGCACGCACACACACACCACTTTTAGTTTCTATATCTACGTATCAAAAGCTTCTATGTCTCCCAATAGTGAATGCAAATATGTACACACCCCACACTAAAGATACCGAAAATAATAGCTTCCATTTTATATACTATATTTTATATACTATATTTTATATATTCCATAAACTGTCACTCTATTTCACACAATAAACAAAAGAATAATTTGACAGAATGCCGCCTTTAAAATCGCAATTTTAAAAAAATGCCAAGAACAGCATTCTAGAATGAAATAATTTTAAATTTAAAACTCCATTTTCACATAATACTAATAGCATTAATAAACTATAATTAACTATTACTAATGAATAATAATAGTAGAAATAATCCGTCAGAGATTGTGTCTCTTGTAGGAGAGAAAAGCGGTCGTTTTGACAGCCTCCTTGTCAATCAATCCCTGGTCGGACGTCACCCCGTTATCCACCCCTCCAAACATGAAAATCTCCGACTCGCAATTGGTCAGACTATAGAAGGCTGTCTCCTCCCCGCTAAAACCAAGCCCCAAAACGACCGGCCGCCACTCCACTGAATGATTTTCCAACGCAGAACTGATATCCAGTACGTGTATATTCGAGGTGTAGTCCGTCTCCAGCTTCATGACGTGCGACGTGAAGCAGCAGTCGCCACACTCTTTGTTGGCGGCGGCGTTATCGACCGCGTCGTCATTCGGTGTCGTCTGCTGGTGTCGACGATAATAATGTCGGTGACTTGTCGCCCGTCCCGAGTCTAAAGGTACGTCGTTATCCTCTGGTTCAACGCCCACGATTAACATGTCGTCTCCCTCATGATTATCATTGTTGTTATTATAATTGTTATTATTATTACTGTGGTTATTATTATTATTACTATTAGCTCTGTCAAAATCCATGAAACGCCTCATAGAAGCCCTTCCATGTTCATCATCATCATCAAAGCCGTAATTAATCATTCGGTTATCACCAACTACAATACCACTATTATTATTACTATTATTGTTACTGTTATTATTGTTGTTCTTTTCAGCGTACCTATCTTCATAAACTTTGAGCATGGCTAACTGCTTCTGCCTAGATTTGAAAAACCTAGAGCCAGGAGCTGCTGTGGCCGATGTGGTCACTGTTTCTGATAACGATGACGTCGTTGTCGTACTTCCACTCTTGTACATTTCACTACTACTGCTGCAGTTATTACTACTTTTACTACTGTCGCCACGACCACTACCACTGCAAGCTTCATCTAGATCGACAGCCATAGCAGCTGACGATGTTGATGCCATTGCGCCATCTTCGGATATTTCAATAGCGAATGGCTTACTACTGACGCCACTACTGCTAATGTTATTACTACCTTTACTATTGCTGCTGCTACTAACATTTAAATTAGCAGCTATTAAAGACGACGACGACAATGAAGTCGTTGTAGCTCCGTTGTCACAGCCACACACTTCTCTGGCCACACGTTTACTGGCGACACCGTTTTCGTAACTAATATTACTAATATTATTTATACCACTACTATTGTTGCTCCTACAAATACTAACACTTAAACTGCATATATTATTAGTATAATAATTATAATAACTATTACTACCGAGTAGAGGTGATCTAGCTGTTCCCGTTTCAAATCGGTATATGTCGCTGGCAACTCGTTTACTGCAGCTACTACTACTAATAATACAACCACTACTACTATCACTACTACTACCACTACTACTACTACCTTTAACGCCGCTATAATTACCACTTAGATCTACAGACGATGAGGTTGATGTCGTTGTTGCAACTGGTCTTTCATAACCCCAACTTTTGCTAGCAATTCGCTTACAACGACTACAACTGCTACAGCCGTAGCTACAACTACCACCATTACCGACACCACTAGCAATACAATTACGACTACTACTGCTATTGATATGACCCGTATCAACTAAGCTACCACTTCCTCTTGTAACGTTAATACTGTTGTTATAAGAAGTACTGTTAGCATCACAACTACTTCTTTTGTAGTCAAGATGACTCATTACTACTCGTCCGTTACCATCATGGCTGTCACTGGCGCCATTATGTTCCTCAGAACTGTGAGCCAGTTGACGTGCCTCTGCCTCAGCTCTCTTCACCAGATGGCGACGCATTAACAACGCCAACGATGGTGGTATAATTGGATGGATGATGACGACGACGATGATGACGATGAGTGGATTAATGATGATGATGAGTAGATTAATGATGATGATGATGATAGGATTAATGATGATGGCGACTGGCTGAATAATATTGATGACGACGATGATGATGATGGGGTTGGTTGTGAAGTTGAACTGATAGGCTGCTGTGATGGGAGGGAAGAGGCCCGCGATGGTAGCAATGGCATTGGTGACCGTGCCAAATCTGGAAAACTCGGAAGTTCTAGTGGTGGAAAGATCGAGTCACGTGACGATGTTGCCAGTAGAGTTTGTGGTATGAACTGCGGAAGAAGATCTGCCAGAGGATGTGGTGACGGGTGATGGGGGAACGTGAGAAGAGGTAGCAAGGAGGATGATGCGGAAAATGACCGCGATGATGAGGATGGTGACGATGAATTCAGTGACAACGAAGAAGAAGAAGAAGAAGAAGAAGAAGAGGAAGGTGATGATAGTGGTGGTGATGAGTTTAGCGGTGGTGATGATGAAGACGGCTGCAGTGATGATGACGTCGGTGATGACGAGCGTGGCGAGGATACAGGGAACAACGACCGTGGAAACGTCGAAGGCGAGTAGATCGGCACCACTGCCAGCGCGCGATTCGAGAGTCCACCGCAATATATGCGATTGGCGATTTCGGATCGTGGATGAACACCAGGACTGGAAATCTCGAAAGACATCAACGGGCCACATATAATACTGCTCATGGACGAGTTAGTGGTGCTGGCGTTAGTCGAGCCATCAGGAGCATCAGTTTTGGCTAGAGGTGAACTTTTGTGGCAGTCGCACGAACATGAGCTGCCTCCTGTCTTTCTCTCTTTTGCCCGATCTTTTTTGAAGACGGAATGTGCATCTTTTCTGGCCGTCGATTCCAGCCATTTCCCAAGGATTATTATTTTGCCATCAACCTAATTAACGAATTTATTAAATTATTATTATTAATTATTAAATTATTATTAATAATTATTAAATTATTACTAATAGCCAGCCAACAACATCGTCATCTACGTAAAGTGTCATTTCTACGAGGAATCGTCATCATTACGACAATCGTCATCGTCGCCATCTCAACCAACCACGCAGGGCGTCTGGCCCCACATTTTCCTCGGAGCCAACTCCGGAAATCCCATTTTTAGTTCAGTCCAGTACCAATAAACACAACCGACGTCGTCCTCACGGCCAGCGACCTCTGCACTACATTCACCTCTGTAGTTGTCGCAGGCGCTATTAAAATTAGTGGTACGTCTCTTGTTTTCTTTCTTACCAAAACGGTAAACGCCGAGTTCGTCATCCGACATTGTTAGGAGCCAGCAGTCTAGGTAAGGCTACGAATAATAATGATAATAACAGCAATAGAAGACGCTATCAATTTGTAATCGTAATCGGGTGAAAAATAAAAAAGTTAATTGAGTTGTTTGGCGTTTCATGATGAAAAACAAAGAAAAATATATTTAAGGTTTAAAGATTTTAAGCTAGTGTGATGAGCTAACTCTTTTGCCATTTCCATATCCACCCATCATAAAGATGTGCTGGTCGTCAAGCCGTACCTGTCAATCAATCAACCAATCAATCAACCAATCAATCAATCAATCAACCAGCAAATAGATTAATCAATCAATCTGAACAACAACAAAACTACAAACGAATCAGTCGTCCAATCAATCAAGCAACTAGTCAACCAGCCAGCCGACGGACTAAACTAACCTGCACATGTCCAACTCTGGGGCTGGGTTTGTTGCCAGCCACTGGTACCATATACCAGGTACTGTTTTTCATATCCAATACCCAGATTTCGCTTTTTCTGTTTGTATGTGTGTGTGTGTGTATATGTGTGCGTGTGTTTATGTTAGACTGTGTGTATATGTGTGTGTGTATGTATGTGTGAGTGTACTGTATGTTCTGTTCAAGTCTATACAAATGTTTGTATGTATGTGTGCATCAAACAAAAAACAGTGAATAAATGCATCAAATTTAAAATCAGCAGCACGCGAACGGACACACACACATACAAACACAAAAGCATACACACAAACAGACGAATACACACATACACACACATACAAAAAAAAACCTTATATTGTAATCTTGTACCCCGAAACTAACAACCATCCTATCTTTAACAATCGTAGCTTGATGGCCTGCCCTACCGTTCGGCTCATTATTCGTCTTAACTACTTCCCACGTGCGTTCGACGGGGTCCAGTGTATACAGACCAGGAAAGTAGACGGACTATTTTTCAAAATTAGTATAAAATGATGACGTATGTGTTTCATCTTAACTACAATTTCACTCTTAAGCATGCAAAAAACTATGAGTTTGTGAATTTTTTTTTAACAAAAAAGCATTTTTTCTCACAAATACGAATCAAAATTTGAAAAAAAATATTATGATAGGAAACAAAAATACAAAAAATAAAGGAAAGAACATCGATTATTTTTCAAAATTAAAAAAAACTTAAGCCTACGCTATTTTCAACATAAATTTTCTTATAAAACAGTAATTTTTTCAATAAAATACCTAACAAAAAATATCTTGACACAAATTAGAAAAAAAATGTAGTCGTTTATTTTATTATTTACTTAATTAATAATTAAAATTATATTATTTATTCAATTATTAATTAAAATTATTCATTTAATAAAAATAATTTATTTGAGTTGACCCACATATTCAGATATGGTATGCAAAGAGTAGCTACATCCGCCATATAACACAAATTTACCATTATAAAGTATCAAGGTGGACCAGGATTTCGGCTGCGGGTATGTGCCTACAATACATAATTGAAATTAGGAAAATAATTATTTTTAAAATTATTTTTAACATTATGGATATGAATTTGTTTTTATGAATTAATTTTAATCATTCAGTCAGGCAGCAGTTCCTTCATTCGGTTATTTTTTCATTCATTCATTTTGAAACATCAAATTGAAAAATCTGTTTTGAATATTTTTATCACATTCCTATGCCACTATTTTTCAAATAATTATTTTGTAATGTATTGTTGATATAATGTAAAAAATTTTTATTACAATTTAAAAAAAAAACAAACAGAAATGCATCTAAATATCTACATATGATAACAACAACTTGCTAAATAATAATGTTAGTGTGAAATTAAATAAATAAGGAAAACAAATATAATTAATTTGAAGAAAATCAATTTTCATTTCTGTACAGAATAAACAACATTCACCTGACAACCTAAGTCTTTCCCAGTTATTTCTCACTAAGTCAAATTTCCAAGTGTCATTGAAGCAGGTGGTTAAAGCAGAACAGCCCCCAAACACATAAACAGCTTTGTCTTTTTTGTGATAGATGGCAGAATGTAGGAACCTGGGGGATATTGAACTATTTTTTGACCTAACACGAAGGTAAGACCAGACAAGCTCGCCATTTTCAATGGCTGTCATAAAATGTCTTTTGTTGGTTGTCAGACAGCCTAAGAAATAGTGATAATTTTCATAATTGATAATTTTTAATGTTCATTATAATATGTGAAACAATGAAATTTTTTGGTTCATTCATTGAAAATAATATAATAAACTATAATATACTACTACTAAGATTAATTGAACAAAAAAATTAATTAATAATTGAACAAAAAAATGGAAGCCCCTCCACTTACAAGTAGCAACCTCGGCCAGCCGATGGCACACTAATCTCAAATTAGGCAAATCACTGTACGGCGATAAATTAAAAAAAATTTGTTCGAGTATTTCATTTGGTAAACTTAAAAGTGATTTTTCACTATTATCTTTCAAATTTTCCATTTTTGAGTGAGAAATTTTGTAAAAGGCCGTTTAAAAATAAAAAACGCTAACAACTTCAATCAACTTTTAAACGGTAAGAAATAAATGTTTAAAAGTGAAACTTTAACCAAAAAGCAAATGTGCATATATGTGTGTATATATATAAAAGTGAATTTTAACATTAAATTTAAATGTCTAGAAACATCAAATTGTGGAATTTAAAAAATTGAGTAACGTTCGTAAAACATTCTCTGTTACCAAATTATTAAAAACTAATTAAATTTTCGATTTTCATCGAAAAAATATGAAAAATCAATAAGTAATGCAGCTGTATGTATGTATAAGAAATTTACATCAGCATATCTGAGCTGTCAGTACCCTCAAACCTGAATTTTTGGGGTGTCAAATTATCTTTTTTTTTTACTAATTTCATCAAAATTTTGTACAAAACATTGTTCATTTATTAAAATATAAATAAATTAATAATTTATATACTTTTTGAAGTAAAAAGTCATAAAATGCCCCCAAATGTGAGTGATCTAATTTATTTCTTTCTAAAAACTTTCATTTCATTTCTTGATTTTCTAATTATATAATTTTTATTTTATTAAACGTTCATTCTAGCGTTTGAAAGCCGCAAAATGTCCAACAGATGAGCTTTCATTAACTAACTGTGCTGTGGTCTCGGATAAGGATTTTGACGTCACCAAAATTAGGTAGGTGGGGTAGCAAGCAAAAGTTTTAAATTTTGATTATTTAATGTTTAATCTTTAATGATTAGTGACGATTAATGACAGGTGATTTTGTACTTCTGGCCATTTAGGCTCCTCTCAGTTTTATTATATAATTATTTCAATATATTTGCAACATAGAAAAGTCTTAGATGTTTTAATTAATTCAAATTCAAAATATTCATGCTAAATTTAATTTGAATTTTTAAACAAATGTCACCATTCTATTCAACTCTCTACATAAATAGAGATAATTACCTCATCTTAATTCAAATCTAAATGTTATATTATTAATTATAAAAAATTAATTATTGATGTAAAAATAAATTATTAATTTTCCTAATTTTCCAACTTGCAGGCATCTTGAGGTCATAACGGGACCCAACCACCACTATGTTTTCACGTTGAAATCCCACCCATCTGTTTCTCCTGAAACTATTGGATTCAGTGCTCCTCAGGTTGCACACGCACGCACACACAAACACAAAAACACACATGTGTACACTTGCATTCTTTCCACACACATAAATGCACACATAGAAATTAACCAAAACGTAAATAAAACACTCTATTATCTTCACAAATAAATTAAAAATGCATAAATATATTACATTTTTCTAAAGAGGAAATGGGCTGTCCTATCTCTCGGACAGATTGTTGATGTACGTCCCTATTTTTTTGACCCCAACAAAGATTTCATCAGTAGTATGGTGCTGGAGGTGGATTTCATAGCCAAGAAAAAGTTATTTTGCACTTGTTTGCAAGACAAATAAATAACTATTTACTCTTCCCTAATTTTTTATTTTCTCACTTTTATATTTACCCAAATGTTAGAATTTTAAAGGCTGATTCCCTAGTTATTTAACATCAAATACATTCTCAAATATATCTTTCTCTTTTACTATAATTCTTCTTATGCAATATTTCTTGCTTCATAATTCACTTATTTTCTAATTACACACTCACACACTATAATCATATATATATATGTACTTTTTCTTTCCCTAATTTTAGTACAACCACGGAGCCATACGACACGGACAAGATGGCGGCCGAGTTCGTCATGCAGTTTCCCCAGCAGGCGTTTACTGTCGGCCAGGAATTAGTGTTCAGTTTCATGGATAAAAAATTGTTGATAGCTAGAGTGAAAGAGATGGAAGGTTGCCTGCCCGTGTTTCATTTGTAGTAGTTCTTAGTTACATTACGATTTCATTAATAGAATAATTCATTCATGCATTCATTCGTTCGTTCGTTCGTTCATTCGTTCATTCATTCGTACGTTCATTCGTTCATTCATTCGTTCATTCATTCATTTATTCATTCGTTCGTTCGCTCGCTCGTTCATTTATTATTTATATATACATTAACCACAATTGTATGTCACCATTTAACTTTAATTAATCATAACTCCATTCCATAATTACCTCAAGCGCTGGATGTCAGGTCTGGCGGAAAGACATCAAAAGTGAGAGGCACACATACGCTTAATTAATAACGCACACACACACACACCCACACACACACACACACACACACAGATTTATGAATATTCCCTGTCAATTCGTGTCGTGAGAGGTGCTGTACAAATCAAACAATACAACACAATACAAATACACTATACTGTATACTATATTTATATACTAGTTTACCGAATTTCAAGCTTTTGAATGTTTATTAATTTATTAAAATTTTTAATTTTAATAGATTGTGTGATAAATATAAAACTACTGCTAGGAATATTGCAAAACTCAACCGTAAGCTTTCAAGAACTAAAAATTCGGTAGAATTTATCAAATGTTGCATCAATTATGGTCTCATTCCTGCATATATGTTTATATAAGTGTATACGTATGTACATAAATATATACATATATGTATTTATATATGTATATATTTATATTATATATATATATATATATATATATATATATGAATAGGTTCGTATTGGAGTGACTATGCCAAACACAATACTATGCTTCGATAAGGCCGATAATTCACCCGTCAATCTTATTGGAAAGTGCAAAGGGTAATGAAGACGATGATGATGATGATGTCGATGGTGATGGAATTATGATTTTCGTTGTTGATGTTGTTGTTGATGGTGATGATGATGATGACGGTGACAACAAGAGCAACAAAATCAACCATGACAACTTTTCATCATCATCTCCATAACAATCATCATCGTAATCATCACTTTCTTCCTTCTCACCAACCAATTAGAAAGCAGACCTACCAATCTATAATTAGCCCTGACTGGAATTTCGACAAAATGGGAATAGGCGGTCTGGATAAGGAGTTCTCCACTATTTTTAGACGGGCTTTCGCGTCGCGTGTCTTTCCACCGGAAGTCATCGAGCAGATCGGTCAGTCAGTTCATTTCCACTGTTATTATTATTATTATTATCGTTATTATTATTTATTATTATTATTTATTATTATTATTTAGTATTTATATCATATTAACCCTGCCCCCAAATGACTGACAACCACTAGGATTGAAGCACTGCAGGGGCGTTCTTCTGCACGGTCCACCTGGAACCGGAAAGACCCTCATGGCTAGACAGATTGGTTCGAACTAATTAGTAGATGAATAAATTAATTAATAATGAGTTGTTATTGTTGTATTGGTGTTTTTGATATGTAGGGAAAATGCTGAATGCTAGAGAACCAAAGATCATAAATGGACCGCAGATCCTCGATAAGTATGTTGGCGAGTCGGAAGCCAATATTAGGAAGTTGTTCGCCGAGGCCGAGGAGGAAGAAAAAAGGGTGCGTTCTATTTTTCATTCATTCGTTCGTTCATTCATCCATTCATTCATTGTCATTCGCTCATTCGTTCGTTCAATTAATCAGTCTTTCATTTATTCATTTATTTAATTAATAAACCATCTATTTATTCATTCATTCATTCATTCATTTTTTTATTCAATCAATCCACTAATCAGATGGGCATAAACAGCGGCCTGCACATAATAATCTTTGACGAGATAGACGCCATTTGCAAAGCTAGAGGCTCTGTGGCTGGGAGTACGGCAGTCCATGATACGGTCGTCAACCAACTGCTGTCCAAGATAGATGGCGTCGATCAGTTGAATAACATTCTCGTGATTGGTTGGTCGGTTGGTTCCGGTTGATTCTAATTGGTTGGTTGGTTCTGGTTGATTGGCTGGTTGAGTGGGGAGGGATTGTGATTGGTTGTTACTTAGCTGATTGGCTGATAAATGTCTTTGCATTTATTTGACTGGCTGTTTTTTTAATTAACTATTAGTTGAATCAATCAATCGACCAACCATTCAGTCAGACATTTAGTCAATCAATCAACCAACCAATCAACCAGCCAATCACACCATCTTCACAATAAACCACCCTCAAATATTCCAGGTATGACGAATAGAAAGGATATGATTGACGATGCCCTGTTGAGACCCGGCAGGCTTGAGGTACAGATGGAGATAGGTCGGTACATTCCTATTTTCATATTGGTACATCCCTATTTCTTCACTGGTGCACCCCTATTCTTATAAATTATTTTAATATTGGTATTTATCATCAACTTCTGTAAGCATTAGAATATTGTTCAAATACCCTGAATATTCGTTGACATGATTATAAAATTTAAATAATATAATTGAAATAATTAAAATAATCAAATGAATTAATTGGAATTCATTGAAAGAATTAAAATTGATTGAAAATTTATTAAAAAAAATAATAATCCAGGCCTACCTGACGAGAATGGCCGCCTGCAGATCTTAAACATCCACACGAAGAAATTGAAAGACAACAACAAATTGTCCGCCGATGTTTCACTCCAGGAACTGGCTTCAGTGACCAAAAATTTTAGCGGAGCCGAACTGGAGGGTCTTGTTAGAGCCGCAACTTCTACTGCTATGAACGGGCTGATTAAGGTTGGCTGGTCGGTTGGTTCTTTGGTTGGTTGGTTGGTTCTTTGGTTGGTTGGTTCTTTGGTTGGTTGGTTGAATGAATGAACGAATGAATGAGATATTCATCAGTGAATGAATGAAAGAATGATGGAATTCAGTTTACAAGAAGTATTATCAGCCGTCATAATTTTCAAATCAGGTGACCTCTGACGTGGAAATTGATCCGGAGGCCACGGACAAGTTGAAGATCACCATGGCCGATTTCAGAAATGCTCTCGCTAATGATATTAAACCTGTTAGCACTCTCTCTCTCTCTCTCTCTCTCTCTCTCTTTCTCTCTCTCTCTTTCTCCCATTTTCTTTCACTAATTATTTTCCCCCACCATTAGGCATTTGGTGTAAGTGAAGATGAGATCGGCACGTACATGAACCGCGGCATAATTAACTCTCTCTCTTTCTCTCTCTCTCTCTTTCTCTCTCTTTTTCTTTCTCTCTCTCTCTTTCTCTCTCTCTCTCTCTTTCTTTCTCCCATTTTCTTTCACTAATTATTTTCCCCCACCATTAGGCATTTGGTGTAAGTGAAGATGAGATCGGCACGTACATGAACCGCGGCATAATTAACTGGGGTGACCCAGTTAACAGGGTCCTTCAGGACGGTGACCTACTTGTCAATCAGGTCAGGACCAGTGAACTGACCCAAATATTAACTGTTCTGCTGGAGGGTAAGCGTAATTTTTAAAAGATGCCATTCATTCGTTTATTTAATTTATATTTCTATTCCTTTTAGTCTATTGAATTGCTCATACGTTCATTCATTTATCTATCCATTCATTCATTCGTTTATTCATCTAATTGTTAACAGCCCGTTCATTATCATAATCATGGATCTCATTGTCATAATTTATTCAGGTCCGCCGGGCTGTGGTAAAACCGCCCTAGCTGCCCAGATAGCTCTGAAATCGGATTTCCCATTTCTAAAAATAATCTCTCCTGAGAATATGATCGGTCATCTTGAATCAGCTAGGGTGCAAGCCATCAAGAAGGTTTCACTTTCGATTTCATTTTATGAATACTATTATTACTACTACTACTACCACTACTGCTGCTACTACTACTACTACCAATACCACCACTACTCTACTGCTATTATGACCATCATCACTATTAAAACTCACCACCGGCACCGTAACAATCATTATCACAACTTAGGTCTTCGACGATGCCTACAAATCGCCATTGAGTTGCATCATATTGGACGATATAGAGGGCCTCCTGGACTATGTGGCAATCGGGCCGAGATTTTCCAACTTAGTGTTTCAGGCCCTTCGAGTCCTGCTAAGGAAGTTACCGCCACCTGTCGGCTTTAATTTATTATTATTATTTATTATTATTAATTATTAATATGTTATGGTGTAATTGAATAAGATAATTTAATCGTTGTTTTGGGGTTATGAGTAATATTGCGGAAATTGAACCATAGTCTGTTGAATACTTTACTATATGTTATTTATCATATCGTCATTCATATAATTATTCATAATAATTATAAATAATAATTTTCAGTCATAATTATAGTTTATAATTATTATCCTTCGTGATTCCAACCATAGGGAAGGAGGTTGTTGGTGATCTGCACGACTGGCTGTAAGGACTTGCTGCAAGAGATGCAACTTCTTAGCGTCTTTAGAAAGGTTTATTATTATTATTTATTCATTTATTATTATTATTTATTTATTTATTAATATTATTTATTTATGTATTATTATTATTTGTTATCGTTAATTGAATCAAGCTTCCTAGTGCTTGTCTGTAATTCTTCATTATTACGTCATCAGGTCTTGCACGTTTCCAACCTATCAACGTCCAATCATCTGGTCACGTGTCTCGAGGAGCTGAACCTCTTCACGGCCAAGGAACTAGACGTCATCAGCAGAATGACCGACAGTAAGAAGTAAGCAGGCTGACTAATTTGCATAATTTTGCATAATTTATTCATTGAAATCCGAATTAGGCAGCTGAATTGTTATCCCAATTTGTCAATTTTCTTAAAAAGCGAGCTCAGATCATCATTCATCACGCTAACAATTAAGTTATTAGATTGTAAAAGCTGTGTTGATTGGTTAACATGATTTATGCCATGGATTACGTTAATTAACATAATTTATTAATGAGTTAACTAATTAATTGTAATTATTTTCTATTTATTTATTTATTATTAATATTTTCCTTGAAAAAGGGTTTGGATTGGGATCAAGACGCTGCTTGATTTTGCTGAAATGATTAGAAAGGTCTTTCAATTATTTTAATCATTCATTCCTTCATTCATTCATCCATTTATTCTTTCAATAACTAATTTATTCATCTCATCGTTCGTTAATTCATTCGTTCATTAATTTAATGATTCTAAATAATTTAATTTATACATTCATGCATTATGCATTCATTCATTTCATCGTGCATTCATCTGTTACTACATTCACTCATTCAGTTATTTATTTATTCATTCCGTTGTTCATTCATTCATTCACTAACTCATTTATTTCTTTATTCTTTCAATCAGGTTGAGGATGAGTATCGCATCACAAAGTTCATTTCAATTCTCGAAGATGAAGGTTCTTTACAGATGTGATGGAATTAAAGAAGAATGAAGAGAAAGAGATAGAGAGAAGGAGAGAGTGAAAGAGGAGAGAGAGAAAATTAATGTATATTCGTGTATATTTTACAGAAACAAAATTAAATGTTGTCGTTGCTGTTG
>NW_008705398.1:347623-359207 GCF_000326865.2 Helobdella robusta | reverse complement strand
ACATCTATCTCCATCCTTTCGTTTCCTCTTTCTTTACTGTCTCTCTCTCTTTTTCTTTATCTCTTTCCTTTTCTCAATCAATCAAACATTCATTTGTTTGTTCATTCATTCATTCCGTAGTGAATAGAGTCATTACTTGCAAACTTATTTTTGTAGAACTTCTCTACTGCAATTGTTAATATTGTGACACACACACACACACACACACACACACACACACACACACACACACACACACACACACACACACACACACATGCATGTCTTTTGTAGGCATAATAGATAGATTTTTTCTTATATTTTTAACGTATATATAATAAATATATATTTATATAGCTTATTGCTAAACTAAACACATTATCCATTAATACAAGCAATATATAAAGATATATATAAATATATACATATATATATATATTATATATATATATAATTAATTGATTATAATTAATTGATTAGTAGATCAATTAATTATCAGGTTGATTGTAAGATTTATTTCTGCCGAATTATTCATTAATCTTTGGGGCACACAGACATACAGACAGACACACATACATACAAACACACACACAGACATACAAATACAGACATACACACACACATACAAACACACACACCTAGATATACAAATACAGACACACACACAGACATACAGACACACACACAGACATTCGATAAATTTACAAGTCTCATGATCTGTGGTTCATTTTACGTTATAGGATGGTAAATGAATGTGTTGTCGATCGTTTATTTTGAAGTGTTTTCCTTTTCGTCTGGTTGAAAATCCTTCCCAGCCCACTTCTTTCATGAAAGTTTAGTTACTAGGGCGTCATTGTTGACGATTATCATTAAATTATTCAATATAATTATTAGCTATAATAAAAAATATTTTTCTTATTAAACAATGGAAAAATGACTCAGCTAAAATATTTGCTATTTCAGTACATATGCGGCCCTTCAAATGTAAAATTGTTCTTAATGCGGCCCTCATAGCAAAAAGTTTGCCCAACCCTGATCTAGAATTTGATTCTTATATAACCTCCATAGATCAACTAAATATAGGCTGTTGTCAAATTGATAAATTTTTCTCTCTCCCTTTCCAATAACGACCCAGGACTTCATTAGATTACATTTCCATTACTAAATAAATAAATTTAGAAATAAATTAGCGAATGATGTCAGTATAAGATCAAGTGCTTCGTTGGGAATATATACACACATATATATAACAATTTATATATATTATATATATAACAATATATATATATAACGATATATATGTATATATATATATATATATTGGATTAAGACTGTCAGAAATGCAACTATTGATGAAAATCACTGCATGTTCGGCGTTAGTTAACTTGTAATTTAACTTTTCGATTTTTCTAACGGTTGATCGTAAATCATTTTCAAGTAACATGCTGTAATTTTCATCAAAAAAAAATATATATATATATATATTTATATAACGATATATATATATATATATATATATATATATATAAATTGTAACATATACAACAATCCACACAACAACAACAACAACACACGTTTAGACGGCATTTTCGGGGGTTCCCGTTTGGCTACCTATGATGAAACCGAAATACCCCTCGACGCCATCCACATCTGTCACTCGCCTCAGTATACAACAATCCACATTTAATATAAACTGTACAATAGCTTAAAATTTGAATGTCTACATTAACGAGAAGATGATGGTAAAAAGTTGTAGCAGCATAATTAATATAATAATAATAATAATAATTATTATTATTATAATAAATAATAATTATTATGATAATAAATAATAATAATTATTATTATGATAATTATTATTAATAGGGTTAATATTACTGCTCTTTTTGTGCAGTTAATCCGCTGAACCAGCTGGAAACAGTGGACTTTGCTAGACCAACTGCTGCACCTTTAATAGAATAATTAATTAATTGAATAATTAATTAATATTCATGAGATGTAGTCTGATTAACATAATAACAATCAATCAACCAACCGACTGCCTTGCCAGTCTGGCTGACAACCTTTTCAGTTTGGTTGACGACGGCGTTAATTTTTTTGCTGTTTCCACTCCTTAAGTTCATTACTCTGCAGTGGTAACGATCATGATGATGGTGATGATGACGACGATGATGACTCGAAAGATGAGGATGACGTGATGATAATAATGTTTGCTAAGGAGAGGAAGAATGATGATGTGATGTGATGTGATGGTGTTGTTAACAAACAATGCTGACGACGATAGTAAGTAATGGTTATGATGAAAATGATTATGATGATGATACAGAAAATGATGATGATGACAAAGATTATAAATATCAAATAGCTTACTGATTAATTTTCAGTTTAACATCTGACATGCTCAGCTGACCTTTACAAACGTGCCTGATTGGACGATTTAATTCAAAAATTCAACCGAACAACCAATCAGACACCAGTTTAATTTAAAAATTCAATCTCTAATAGATGATTGGATAACAAAATTTCTAAATTCAACCAATCAAATCAGCGAAACTGACTCCGGTTTGATATCAGCTAGATGTTGATATGGTCCTTTTGCTTGCCACTGTTTATAATTGTTGGTCAACTTCCAGGCTGATATAAAGCTAGTGTTAAAATCTTCTAGCAGTCTTTCTTCTAAATAAAATTAATTAATCAAGTAAATTTACATTAAAAATAATAACAAATTAAACAAATTTATCTATAAATTCAATAAATAAATAAATAATAGATATGCATATAAAGATTATATTTAATATACAAGATAAAATGACAATGAATATTAAGAAATTGCACTTAATGTTTACCATGAAGATAACAAATGAATAGTGACAAAAAATCTATGAATAAATTAACAAACTCATGAATAAATTATTATAATTACTAGCCCCGGCTAGCGACGGTGGCCAGGAGAGAGAGTAGGTAGGATTTGAACTGACTCCTTACCCAATCGTCGCCTCCTTCCCAGCCTAATAGATGAGAAAACATTTATAATAATGAGTCATTTATATAGCGTTGTAACTGAAAAATAAAAAATAAAATAAAATCATGCAATTTTCTTGATTAAACTCCATCTAATATAGATTGAAAGACAGATAAGAAAGAAAAGAGGAAGAAAGAGAAAGAAAGAGAGAGAAAGAAAGAGAGAGAGAGAGAGAGAGAGAGAAAGAGAGAGAGAAAGAAAGAGAGAGAGAGAGAAAGAAAGGAGAAAGAGGGAGAGTGGAGAAAAAGACCTGTATTATCGAGAAAAGGATCCCCTTTGTTATCATCATCTACACATTTGACCAAATTATCAATGAATCGAAGGTCAGCTGTCGATAGCTGAAGGGCCTTCTTCAGTTCTGGATCCAATATTTCGACCTTGAACTCTGCAAGCTGATTGGTCAGGGGAAAGATGAATCAGGTTTGTGACTTGTTTATCATTGGTTGTTTTGTAAATGTCAACTCGAGATTTCATTCGTTCATTCACTCTTTATTCATTTGGTCAAGCATTCATTCATACATTCATTAGATAATGCATCCATCCATCCATCCATTCACTCATTCATCAATCCATTCACTAATTCACTCGGCGACCTCAACGATGACGTCAAGATATTGTTTGCGCTGCATGAAGAGGGCATTGGTGGCCCCGATGACGAAACCCCTGACACAAGCATCTGACAGTATATCGTACAGGTGTAGCGATAAATAGGGATGGCATAGGACGCCCTAGAGAGGAAATTTTTTCATGTTTTAAATAATTAATCATCCAATTTATTTTTTTATTTTCTTGAATAATTTTTATGTTTATTGTTAGCGACTATTTTTTTTATAACTGGCAATATTAGTTTCATTTCAAAAATAATAGAAAAAGTAGTTTATAACCAATTATTATCTTATTTAAATTCTAACTCCTTGCTACCTCTATTTTTCTTCTGTTGTTCTCAATAATTCTAATTCTAACTCTTCTACCTTTACTTTTTGGGTACCTCAGGGTTCTAACCTGAGGTTAGCCCTAAGCCCCCTTCTATTTATTTATACTCTTTACATCTGAACTACCTCGTATTATTAATAATTTTTCTTTCACTATTCAACTATATGCTTATGATTCTTGTATTTATACTTCTATCTCTATGTATTTCTTCAATTACCGCTTGGTCTGACTCTATGTGTCTTAAACTTTATTCTTCAAAATTTGAATTAATTTGTCTAATAACTCTAAACACTTTATTACTATTTCTCATATTATCTTACCTGATTCTAAAACTCTTGATGTTTCTCACAAGTTTCGTAGTCTAGGTTTTATCTTTGATTCTAGCATGTTTCTTTCTTCTCAGATTAATAGTGTTGCTTGAAGTTCTTACTTTCATCTACGTAGAATAAAAAAACTTTTGCCTTTTCTTGACAATCCTACTCTTCTCCTTCTTGTTACTTCGTTAGTCTTATCTAGGATTGGTTATTTTAACTCGCTCTACTATGGCCTTCCTGATTCTATACTCCATCCTTTAAGTAAAGCTTTTAACTCTGCTGCTCGTCTAGTTGACGTGCACCTTTCTTTTCTCATATATCTCCATATCTTGTTCTCTAGAATAATTTTTAAAATTTGCACGTTTATGTACAAGTCTCAATCTAAATTATTTCCTAAGTACTTATCAGATATATTAATTGAACCTAAACGAGCCGGTTTACGATCGTCTTCATGTTCTCACCTCTTGTTAACTTGTGTTAAACACTCCTTTGCTAAATCTGCATTTGCTTTTTCTGGCTCTTTTCTATGGAACTCTCTACCTACTTCTCTAACTACTTCTCCATCACTTGCGAAGTTCAGAGCGGATCTCAAGACCCATCTGTTTTCAAAATTCATTGAGGAGCGCTGTTGAACATCGCGGAGATAGCGCTTTAAAAACTAATTGATTATCATTGCTATAAATAAACAACATTTTTTATAAATAAACAATAAAAGATATTATAAATATCAAAATTTTTTCCATTAATATTATTCAGTAAAAGAAAAACACGTACTGATAACATCATACCAAACTCACTTTAGTAAAAAGGGAAAGAGGCATTCCATAATCTTTAACATTCACGTTCAGATTGGTTCGATGTTTCTTAATCGACTTCGACGAATCTCTAGAAAGGTTCTTTGAATCTGAAACAGGCGGTGTTAGCGTGGCCGCCGTTGGTGACATCATTTGCATAACTTCTGCTGTTTTATCTATGGTCAACTTTTTACCACTCATTGTGATTGGTAATTTCTGTCAAAAAAAAAGATTATTAATAATAATTAATTAATTAAAATATCAATAAACAAATAAATTGAAAAATATTTTTCTAATCATCGAAGAAAACTAACCTTGGGATTATTTTGGACGCTAGGCGACGCAAAACCATCATCATAACCACCAGCCTCAAAGTCATCGTCGTCATCATCATCATCATTGGCATCACCGCGGCCATCATTATTAGGAACATTATCATTTTTTACGTCCCCATCATCGTCGTCATCATCCTTGATTTGAAGTTTGTGTCCGCTAGAGTACCAGAGCTTTGAATCATTATCCTCATCGTCGACATCATTGTAAAGTGATGATAAGTCTTCGGAGTTTTTATCTGTGGGCGCGCGCGTGTGTGTGTGTGTGTGTGTGTGTGTCTATCTATGTATGTACGTGTAATTGTAAATGTTATATGTGTATGTGTTTGTAAGTTTAGTTAGTAGTATCTCTCTCTCTCTCTCTCTCTCTCTCTCTCTCTCTCTCTCTCTCTCCTCCTCTTTCTGATGAAATGAAATAAAATGGTTAAAAATATCGAATAATATATATACCAAAGTAATTTTCAACAAAATTCAGAGAACCATCTTCAGAACTCGTTGTAGTTAGTGTTGTTGTTGATGTTTTTGATGATGACGTTGTTGTTGATGGAAAATCAAGTCTTTCATTGGGTTTGTTGTTGCGTGCACAGCTGCCAAACAAAACGTTGTCTGTAGTGTTAAGAGAAGAATAAGTTGTTGTTGTTGCTGTTGTTGTTGCTACTGCTGTTGTTGATGTCGTTGCTGTGGTTGACGACGACGTTGGAAATGACGTTTTTGTAGTTGTCATTGTAGCCGTTGCGGTAGCTTCACTTGATTTTGTCAGAAACGCCGAACCGGACGCCATTGTAGTGATGTTGATGTCGACAAATCTATTAAAACTACCACTGCCACTACTACTACTACTATCAACATTTTTACTACTACAACTACTACCACAACCACCACCACTTATCTGCGGTCCTGATGATGACGACGACGACGATGTACGTCTATGTATGAGGGCATTTTCTTGGACATTATTTATCGAAAATTGCCTCTGAATTACTGTTGATATAGCTCTCCTATCATCGTTATTCGTTGTCTTTGTTGTTGTTGTTGAAGATGAGATCTTAGTAATAGTAGCACTAGCAGTCGTATTAGTAGTAGTAGTAGCAGTAGTAGTAGTAGTATTATTAGTAGTAGCACTAGTAGTAGTAGTAATAGTAGCGGAAGTGGTAGTAGTAGTTGTGTAAGTCGTAGTAGTAGTAGTAGTTGCTGCTGCTGTACTTTTAAAACTTTTTGGTTGGATGAATATGACGCTATCATTCAAAATGTCGTTGTTGTTGCTGCTGTTGTCACTCATGTTGATGTAATTATCGAATTCTTTGCTGTTGGAATGTCTGTTGTTGTTGTTGCAATCGAGAACAACTCTAGTTGTTGTTGGGTAGTATTTTGAAGATGTAGTAGTAAAGGTATTAGCAGTATTTGCAGATCTTGTAATGTCAGCAGCAGCAGTAGTAGTGGTATTAATAGTAGCACTAGAACTGGCAAGAGTGCCAAATGAAGTAATGATGGTTTTATCATAAGTGACAGTTTTAAGAACATGAGAAGCTAGATTAGCAGAGGCAACAGTAGCAGCAGTAGAAGCAGCCACAGTAGTAGTAGTAGTAGCAGCAGCAGCAGTAGTAGCAGCAGTATTGTTATTATTAACATATACAGTAGTAGAGTCAGTATAAAATAGCGAAGTGATTCTATCATCGCCAGTTGCAGTATGAGTAGCAGCAAGACTCAAAGTCTCGTGATTTTCAATGCAATTATTATTACAATCTTTATTATTAAAATTATTATTATTATTATTATTGTTATTATTATTGCGATTAACTTCGTCGTGATAATTTTTATTAGAGTCATGTTTGTTGTTGGGTAAATCAAGAGACTTCTCCGAAACCGGTGGCTGTTGATGTCGTTGCGATTGTTGTGATTGTCGCAGCGACTGTTGCTGCGATTGTTGTCGCGATTGTTGCTGCTGCTGCTGCTGTTGTTGCGTTATTTTTGGTGGCGGCGACAACGCAATTGGAATGTAATCAGACGAGTTAGTCAGACCGTTCTCCAACATCTCTGTAGAAAGAAACCAACGTCATTATTGATAATGATGATAACGATGATGTTGTTGATGATGATGACGATGATGATGACGATGATGATGACGATGATGATGACGATGATGATGACGATGATGATGACGATGATGATGACGATGATGATGACGATGATGATGACGATGATGATGACGATGATGATGACGAACGTATAGACGATAGTTGTGTTAGTCAGGCGAACATTACAAGTTTTCATCGAGTTAACGATGATGATGATGATGATGTTGCTGATGATGATAATGATGATGATGACACTGATGGTGATGATACTGAAGATGACGACGACGATGATGAGGGAAACGGGAAATGAAAGCATAACGAAGAACTTTCAATCGTATTAAATTGAAAACTAATTCTAATTAATTCTTTTAATTCTTTTGTCAGCATAATCAAAATTAATAATTCTCCATCATCACCATCGTCGTCATCATCACCGTCATCATCACCATCATCGTCATCATCTCGTACCAGGGAAAAGTGAAACTAGGGTAAGAATGGTCGTGCATATCGGCTTAACAGGTGACGAAAAGAACAGGACCTTTTAGTAAAAAAAATTATTTGAATTATAATTATTATTAATTATCATTATTATGATCATAATTTTCAAGAATAATAATTATCATCACCATAATTATCATTAAAAATATTACATATAAATAAATATAAATATCATTATATATATATATATATATATATATATATATATATATATATATATATATATATATATTTAATTATTACCATCATTTCTTTCTAGGTGTGTGATGATAAAAGGCTGAATGATCTCTTCACATTTCAAATACAGTAATTCAAACATAACAATAACAACAACAATAATAATAACAGTAAGTAATAATAAAAAGAAACCTTCTTTTCAAGCATTAATAATTTGAATAAGATGAGTAGCTTGTGCTTGAACTGTTTCAATATATCTCTACATGACAATCCTGAAATAATAATAATTATAACATAATATATATATATATATATCATGTTAACAATAATAATTATAATATATATATATATATATATATATATATATATATATATATATATATATTCCAAATATATATAATAAGAATATATACTACACACACAAACAAACAAACAAACAAACAAACAAAAAGTCAAAAAATCTCAACCCAAACGAACATGAAAATGTTTAGAGCACACACACACACACAAACAAACAAGTCAAAAATCCTCAACCCAAATGAACATGAAAATGTTGGGAGAGCGATTCGATGAGAGATTTATTCAGCGTCTCATACGTTTCTTTCATCAGGTCGACCTGGCCGAAGTCTCGGCCGACGAAGTAGGCGTGTGTTATCATCTCCAACTTCACTTGTATCAAGCCGTAAACTGGCTATAGAATGAAATTAGTGTAATTAGTGGAGTTAGTGTAATGTAGCAATTGGAATAACGATAACGATGCCAGCAAGAATGGCATTGATAATTTATTGAAGATGACGGTAGCAAAAACTAGAAAAACTGTCTACTTTTAAAGAAACTCAAAAACACATAAAAGCATACATGCCATGCATTCAACTTATTACAAATAAAGCAGATGACTAAAATTAATTACCACCGGGTCATAGTCAAAACGGTTAAGTGCCTGGCACTGTTAATTGCAGTGAGCGGGTCCAATTACGACGAAATCCCGGCCTAGCAGGGTGTGTTGTTTCACGTGCATTTACACGTGCACTGCGTGTTTCTTGTCGTGGTTGGTTGTTGTTGTTGAAGCTTCTGAGGAGTGTTGGAGTGAGATAGGATTGTACAAAAGAAACAACAACAACAACCACAGGTGTTTGTTGGTACAATTATTTTATTTGTACTACTCAAACATCAAACCACACTCACACAAACACACACACACACACACACATACAGACCAATTTACTTAATATGCAAACACTTTTCTGTACTGTGTTCCTTGTGACATCATCTTGTTTATTGATAACTTCCTGTATGTGTATGTGTGTGTTTGTATATATGTGTGTGTTTGTATATGTTTGTATATGTGTGTGTGTGTTTGTATTTATGTATGTGTATGCATGTATTTACTTCTCAATATTCAAAAATAATAAGAAAGCAGAAAGACCATAATAGAATTTGAATATAATATGAATATGAGAGTAGAATATAATAGAATATGAGAGTAGGTATGTAACTATGTAATGTTAATAATAATAGCAACATCATGGTATACATACATTATATTATATATATATCACTATGTATCATTATAACATACAGATGCATCAATTTGCCTGTAGCACGAGACTCCATAGATCGTTACCGAACTGTTGGCCAGAGATGGTAGGTGGAAGTAAATTGTATCTAAAAAAAAAACAATAAATAATTCACAAGATAATTAATTTAGTTAATCAATTAACTGAACATTAAGTTGACTGATTAAATTAATTAACTGAAAAACCCTTTACAAGATTGCAATAATGAATCTTTGTAATTAATAATTACAATTAAGTAGAACAGTAATAAAAATATTAATTGTGATTTAGTGACCCTGACCTTCTGAATAATTGTGGGCCCCATCAGGTAAGGCCAATGATGGCAAATGTTTCCACTGTTTAGGACATTCATTACTTTCGTGACTGTTTCCTTCAATAAGGGGTGGGTAGGCATACTCTACCTAAGTAACAAACAGCAAAAATGTTAAAAGAATGATTAAAAATACAATAAAAATACAATTAAAAAGAACCATTGCTAATTAACTACTAATATGAAGTACATTTTGCCAGTTGAAAATAAGATCAATTTGAAGAAGATTAGGTGGGGGTGAACACTTTTTGAAAGAAATTTAATGAGATAAGTGAGAAATGAGGATATTTTGATTTTCTTTTCATTTTGTGTCTGTTTAACAGTAATTGTTAACATCTTACAAAAAAATTCATTAATACAGAAAGTATAGACATTGGCATAAATCTGGAGCACCAACATTCTTGTAAATTAAAGTTGAAAATGTTAATTAAATTTTTAAAATTTTAAATTAATTAACTTTTAATCTTTTTTACCTGACAACCCTTTTTGTGATGGAAACCAACAATGACGACGTGAAGGACAGGATCATTGAAACATTCACGCCAATTCATTCTTTATCGTTTTTGATTTAAATATTTGACTAAAGAAAATTATTAAAACTAATGTTACGGGTGATTTGGAAATAATAAACAAATGTAAATCAAATTTGGAATTTTTGAATGAGTAAAAGTGAAAAAATTCGTGTTCTTGAACTATAAAATGCTATTGAAGCCATATTTTGAGTTTGGCTTTTCATTTTGAACACAATTTTCCAAATTTGGCTTTTTATTTTGAACAAAACTGTTCAAATTTGGCCTTTCATTTTGAACACAGTTGTCCAAATTTGGCTTTTTATTTTTAACACAATTGTCCAAATTTGGCTTTTTATTTTGAACACAATTGTCCAAATTTGGCTTTTTATTTTGAACACAATTGTCCAAATTTGGCCTTTCATTTTGAACACAATTGTCTAGATTTGGCTTTTTATTCTGAACACAATTATCTAAATTTGGCTTTTTATTTTAAACAAAATTGTTCAAATTTGGCTTTTTGATTTGAACATAATTGTCCATATTTGGCTTTTCATTTTGAACACAATTGTCCAAATATGACCTTTCACTTGGCTTTTTGAATTGTCCAAATATGACCTTTCATTTGGCTTTTTGATTTGAACATTATTGTCCATATTTGGCTTTTCATTTTGAACACAATTGTCCAAATATGACCTTTCATTTTGAACACAATTTTTCAAATTTGGCTTTTTATTTTGAACACAATTGTCCATATTTGGCTTTTCATTTTGAACACAATTGTCCAAATATGACTTCATTTTGAACACAATTTTCCAAATTTGGCTTTTTATTTTGAACACAATTGTCCAAATTTGGCCTTTCATTTTGAACACAATTGTCCAAATTTGGCTTTTTATTTTGAACACAATTGTCTAAATTTGGCTTTTTATTTTAAACAAAATTGTTCAAATTTGGCTTTTTGATTTGAACACAATTGTCCAAATTTGGCTTTTTATTTTGAACACAATTGTCCAAATTTGGTCTTTCATTTTGAACACAATTGTCCAAATTTGGCTTTTTTA
>NW_008705398.1:337575-347572 GCF_000326865.2 Helobdella robusta | reverse complement strand
CATTTCTTATGTATGAGCTTAAGAATTATGCATAGAAATTATTCTAACGCGCAAACTTTACGCCACCACGCAAAAACTAACAAGTAAAAAATGACTTTTCAGGTAAAAAAATCTAGAGATCAAATTATTTAAGTATCAAAGATAGTTACTTCACTGTTACATTGCTATATATACATGATAACACAAAACCAAGTTATAGCTGATGCAAATTGAACTAAATTCCAAAAATTTTAAATAAATTGTCACTGTAAAATGCAAAAGAAAATAGGTAAAATCAGCTGGACTGGCTAATGATGGTGCTGGCTGTTTTCAAGGCAACCTTCATCTCTTCATGGCCAACAAGATTGTAGGCTTCACTGCAGTCACACCATTTATATTTAACATGTTCCTTTGATAAGATTATTTCTTTGTGAGCTAATAATTTAGCCACCCAGTAGTAAACTGTCTTTGGTTTTCCATTTATTTTGTACTCTGATATGATTGGAAGTTTATCATAAAAAATTTTGAGATATTGCTTGTCAAGGCCAGTCTCTTCTTTCGTTTCTCTCACGGCCGTTTCAATCAAATCTTCTTTATCATTGACAATACCTGCAGTGGAGATTTAAAAATTCAGTTAAAAAAACTTATCCCTGACAAAATAACGATCTTTTATTTTACTAAAAAAAAACACCTTTAGGTGGGGACCAGTGATGGTTACCGTACGAAGCTTTCAGTAACAGAAATTCAATTGCTTTCTTGCTGCTGACATTCGAAAATCTGTACACAATCAATCCGGCAGCTTTTATTAACATTTTATTTGAATAACATTACTTGAAAAACTAAAAAGTTGCAACATTTCTTGTAAACTTGTAACTCAGGGCAAACTAGGCAACAAATTTCAGGCTATGATGATGGCCGAGGACTAAAAAAATTTAGGAAAAACTCAACAGTAACGTTAAGAGTGAAGTCTACTCTTAAATGTTTAAAATTGCATCCAGCTCAGAATCTATGGAAAGTATGTGCATAAAATGAAATTTAAATGTAGGTAATAAAATACCAAAAATCGCAATAACAAAGTCAAAAATTGTTATTTTGGTTATTTAAATTAAAAATTTTGTTTTATATATTAAATTTTAACGTCAACTTTATACATTACATTACTTTTAATTCATTTATTATTTATTAATACAAAGGGTAACGTAAAGGCCAAGTGTTCAACTTTTTAATTTTTGAATTAAAATAACCTAACCACGTAAACTAGTTAATTTGTTGCTTTCGACTTAAGAGTTTTTTTTTTTATTTAAATTGTTCAATTTATTAATTTGTCTTTCGATTCTTTATAGAATTTTGTTCAAGATTGTTAAAAATTTCTGTTCCGGGTTTTTTAATTTTTTCAGTTTGTTGATTATTGTGAAGTTCAAGTTATCCAAGCAAGCAAAATCAAGGTGTACTATTTATTACCTTTACTTTACAGTTTACTTGGGTATTCGCCTCACCTTTTTTTCTAGTCAGTGATTAGTGAATCCGGTTTCTTTATCACTTTTTATTTTATAGTCATTCAAAATTTGGTTCTCACTTTTTTAAATTTTTAGATAATCAAAACAATTCATCATGTAATAATGCTTTTCCAATTTAATTAAATTATTTATAATTTTATATCATCATGACATATACTCATTGACTGTTTGCTTAGAAACTTTTAATTTCTTCTTAACAAAAATTAACTGTAAAAATAATCACTGTTAACTTATTAAATGCTGAACAGAATACCACAGTAAGATGTGATGACGAAGAAGATGTCAATATAATAAATTGATTGCCAAGATCATTACATCAGCCCATTTATATTCTCATCATATGCCTGCCATTGTATGTTTACACTGTCTTCTGAGCTTCAAAATAGCAAGAAAACCTACTGACAAATATTCAGAAATACCCAATCAGAGATATTCACAATTACAAAAGTTATTGTAGATTGATGTCATATACATAGAGTACTGTACTTTTTGTGTTCAGCATATTCCATGATGCATATAGACCAAAGATATTAAAACATTGTTACTTATTCATTTCACATTTGTTTAGTTCTGTAGAGCTTAATTTTTAGTTTCAAATAACATCTCATATCATATACATACAACAAAAGGGATTGGTTGGGATATTTTTTATAAGAGTTAGAAAAAGTATACAGAAGGAAAAGTCAGAGATGGAGAAGTAGATATAAAGAGGGAAGGAGAAACAACATTTTTGTAAAAAAAAATTACTAAACAATATCTGCTTGACACATAAGAAAGTTAACTTGCCATTGATTCAACATAGCCTAGAATATTCCATCCATTTGAAATTACCTTGCCTTTCTCACACGCGCGCGCACATACTCACATAGTCGCGCAATTCACACCAGAAAAAACTTAATGACATATAAAAATGTTTATAAGAAGAAAGAAATTCAACACCATCCTAAAGCTTAGCTTTGTAGCCGGCTTTGCTTTCATGCTTGTAATCATCTTCTTCAATAGTGGAAATGCGCCATCTACAGAGAAGTTTTCTAATTTTGCCATCAACTTGCAGGCTGACGCGATCTGGAATGAGTTTCTAGATGGAAAAGATCATACATTCACCCAGCCTATCATAGAGAGGCCTAATCATGATAGACTGAGGTTGGTAAATTAGTGTGTAGGTGGGTGTGCGTGCGTGTGTGTGTGTGTGTGCGCGCGCGTGTGTGTGTTGGGCTAGTGAAAAACTTGTTGTGATTACTTTTATTATTGTTATTAGTAGCTGTAGTGTTATTTTTATTATAAATATTATAACTATAATTACTAACTGTCAATTAGTTATTAATTTAAATAAGATAAGAACTTTATAAGTGCCCTCAAATTCCATTATTTCTATTGTGCATCATTGTCTATGTGCGCATTCACAACAATAATAATAATAATATAACAATAATAATATTGATAACGATAATAATAATAATAATAATGATGATAACGATATAATATAATATAACAATGATAATAATAATAATGCAATGCCATCATTCATGTAAACCCGCAGACTGTTAGAAGCTATGAAGAGAGATGCGGAGAGAGAGGAGAGAGAGAGACAGTTGGACGAAGCGGAAAGAGTCCAACTGGAAGCCGAACGAATTAGGAGAATCCAGAATCAGGCACACCCCCCGTTCAAAGATCTAAAAATAGACGGCCCCCAGATTAGTGAAAAATCACGTAATGCCAAGTCGGATTCTGTGATCAGTAAGCTGATAGAGGAGGGATTGATTGTTCCAAGGTGGGATTCACAGCCGGAAAAACCGGTTGGGGATTTCAAGGAAGGTCATTTTTACTCTATTTGTTATATATTCTCTGTTTCATACTTTATTTATTTCTTAATTCTTTGTTTTGTATTTATTTTTATAACGTCATGTAACCCGTAGCTGCTGTCACAACTGCAGTTCTTGCCTTCAATAAAATAATAAAACGTTTACTGCTACTACTACTATCAGTACTACTACTGCAACTACTACTACTACTGCTGCTGCTGCTTCTACGGCTACTTCTACTACTACAACTTCTACTACTACTATAACAACTGATTGGTGTGTAGCTATTAATATTATTCAGATAAGAATTCACTGCCTCATTATTAAAACAACAGCTGAGAAAAAAAATAAAATATTTTATTAGTTACATCTGCTCTGCTAAATGCGTGTGCGTGTATGTGTGTGCGTGCGTGTGTGTGTTTGCGTGTGTGTGTGTGTGTGTTTGTGTGTATACTTCTTATAGAAAAAAATATTACAGTGCGAATTCATGATTCCTTTATTATTGTTATTATCGTTGTTAGTAGTAGTAGTAGTAGTAATAGTAGTAGTAGTAGTGGTGGTGGTAGTAGTAGTGGTAGTAGTAGTAGTGGTGGTGGTGGTGGTGGTGGTGGTAGTGGTAGTAGTAGTTGTAGTGGTGGTGGTTGTAGTAGTAGTAGTAGTAGTTGTTGTTAAACGCTGGCGTATGTATGTATGTATGTACACAGCTGTTTCCTGGCAGATAAGATGATAATTATCATTATCGTCTGTTATGTCAGCATCGTTATTTAACATCGTCGTCGTCGTCATCATCATCATCTGGTTAAGCCGTGTCTATCTTGCATTTAATTTGGTTTTACTCTCTTTTAACTTTACTTTCCCTCTCTCTCTCTCTCTTTCTCTCCCTATCTTTCTTCCTCTCTCTTTCCATATTGTATGAGTATCCAGAGCGCTGTGCACGGTGGTTAGCAAAACTGATTTGATTTCCTAATTTACTAATCCGCAGGCGAGAATGGAGCTGGAATGACGGTCGATAAAGATAAACTTTCCCCAGAGGAGAAAGTTAAATTCGAAAGTGGCTGGCAGAGTAACGCATTTAATCAATACGCCAGTGACCTGATGTCGCTACACCGGACACTGCCTGACGTTAGAGATGATGAGTAAGTGAGGGTTGGCTGGTTGGTTGGTTGGTTGGTTAGTTGGTTGGTTGGCTGGTTGGTTGGCTGGTTGGTTGGTTGGTTAGTTGGTTGGTTGCTTGAGTTGGTTGCTTGAGTTGGTTGCTTGAGTAGGTGAAGGTTTGATTGGTTGGTTGGTTGGTTGATTGGTTGGTGAAGGTTTGATTGGTTGGTTGGTTGAATGGTCGTTTCTCTGATTGGTTGGATGGCTGATTGGTTGGTTATAATACTGGCTGTGATGATGATGATGATGATATCATTACTGATAATGATATCAGTGTTAATGATTTTATTATTATTATTTTTGTACATTATTGATTAAGAGAAGAACATTTGTGACGCTTATAAAGAAGATAACTATATAGATGATGATGATGATTTGGATGATGGTGGTGATAATAATATTGCTGCTGCTGTAGTAGCCGCTTTAGCTGCTGCTGATAATGATAGTGGCGATGATAATGATATTGATTTATAATTTCATCGATTTTGTGCCCGTGCATTTTTGCTTCAGCGAAACTTCTTTGCTGTCGTTCGCATCATCATCGTCGTCTTCATCATCGTCATCGTCGTCTTCATCTTCATCATCTTCATCATCGTCGTCGTCTTCATCGTCGTCGTCTTCATCATCGTCATCCTCTTCATCATCATCGTCTTCATCTTCATCCTCTTCATCATAGACATGATCGTGCTTCAAATCCGATAATTTTAATCAAAAATACACACGCACACACATTTCTTGTTATTTTTAGTAATCATCAAATTAGTTATTTACTAGTATACTATAGTAATTAGCAGTAGTAATAGTAGTAGTAGTAGTGGTAGTAGTAGTAGTAGTGGTAGTAGTAGTAGTAGTAGTAGCAACAATAGCAGCAGTAGTAGTAAAAATGTGAATTTATATGAAATTTAGTCTATCGTACAAAACTATAAAAACACACACACACATACATACACCTTCACGCACACACACTCACACACATACACACACACACGTCTAGATGCAAGACCAGAAAGTACAATCCCGTTCTTCCGCCTGCCAGCGTTATAATAATCTTCCACAACGAGGCCTGGACCGTCCTACTAAGGACAGTCCACAGCGTCCTAGACAGGAGTCCGCCGGAGTTAGTGAAAGAGGTCATACTGGTCGATGACTTTTCAGATCTGCGTTAGTTAAGATGGCTGGTTGCATGAATGAATGAATGAATGAATGAATGAATGAATGAATGAATGAATGAATGAATGAATGAATGAATGAATGAATGAATGAATGAACGAACGAATGAATGAACGAACGAATGAATGAATGAGTGAATGAATGAATGAACGAATGAATGAATGGATGAGTGAGTGAGTGAATGAATGAATGAACGAACGAATGAATGAATGGATGGATGAATGCATGAATGAATGATTGAACTAATGAATGAATGATTAAATCGATATAAGATTGGATAAATGTGTGACGTTCAAAACAAACAATGAACTAATGTGTGAATAAATGAATAAACGAATAAACGAACGAGTTAATTAACGAGTGACTACGTAAATCATAAGGCTGGGGTTGACGACAGATTGATTGATTGATTAATTGAATGAATGAATTAATGATTGATTGATTGATTGATTGATTGATTGATTGATTGATTGATTGATTGATTGATTGATTGATTGATTGATTGATTGATTGATTGATTGATTGATTGATTGATTGATTGATTGATTGATTGATTGATTGATTGATTGATTGATTGATTGATTGATTGATTGATTGATTGATTGATTGATTGATTGATTGATTGATTGGTTGATTGACATTTCCTTTAACGTGCAGCTCACTTGAAAGAACCATTAGATGAATATATGGCTAAACTGAAGAAGGTGATTTTAATTATGACGATAGAACCTTACTACCACTACTACCTCAACTACTATTACTGATAATGATAATAACTCTATGCAACTTTATATAACTCTGTATAACTCTATATAAATGGATATAACCATATATAACTCTATATAACATTCTATTCTTTAAGTAAAGCTTTTAACTCAGCTGCTCGTCTAGTTTCTCGTGTCCCTTTCTTTTCTCATATATCTCCATATCTTGTTCTCTTGCACTGGCTACCTATAAAAAAACTTTGAAAACCAATTGATTGATTGATTGATATTTAGCTCTATATAACTCTATATAACTCTATACAACTCTATATAACTCTATATAACACCATATAACACCATATAATTCTATATATATAATAGATTATACAGTTATATAGGATTATTTCAATTCGTTTTCATTTCATTTTCAAAGTTTTTCCATCATAAACAACGTATCATATAAGTGAATAAAAGTTATGAAGTTGAATATGCGCTTAGCTAATAAGACTGTGTATGTCTTGTGGCTGTCACCGCTGGTAGATATATGAATAGTTAATGAAATGAAATGAGAAAAATAACTGAGTTAAAAAGATAATTAAAGATAAATAATTAAATAAATATAGATAAATATATAGATAGATATATAAATATAGATAGATAAATTCACTCTCATTCTCCAGGTAAAGATAATGAGGGGGGAGAGTAGGGAGGGGTTGATCAGGGCCCGCTTGATTGGGGCCTCCGTGGCCTCTGCCCCCATTCTAATATTCCTCGACTCCCATTGCGAATGTACTACTGGTTAGTTAGTAATTAGGAAGATACACACCAACATACATACATACGTACAAACATACATACATAAAAACATACATACATACATACATACATACATACATACATACATACATACATACATACATACATACATACATACATACATACATACATACATACATACATACATGCATACATACATACGTACGTACAAACATACATACAAACAACCATACATACATACAAATATAAAAACAAATATACATACATATACAGGTTGGTTGGAGCCGCTACTAGACAGGATTGCAGAAAACAGATCCAACGTTGTAGCTCCTATCATTGACGTCATAAATGACAACACACTAAAGTGTGTGTCTGTGTGTGTACGTGTGTGTGTACCTCTATGTAATTTTGTGTTTCTATGACAACACACTAAAGTGTGTGTGTGTGTGTGTGTCTGTGTGTGTGTACCTGTATTTAATTTTGTGTTTCTATGACAACACACTAAAGTGTGTTTGTGTATGTGTGTCTGTGTGTGTGTCTTTGTGTGTGTGTGTGTACGTGTGTGTGTGGTGTGTGTGTGTACGTGCATGTAGTTTTGTGTTTCTGCCTGTCTGTCTGCAGGTATATTTGGTCGAGTGCAAAAACCACGAGCATCGGTGGCTTCGATTGGAACCTGCAGTTTAACTGGCACCAGATACCACAGAGGGAGATTAATAGGAGGAAGTCCGCGGTCGACCCTGTGGAGTTAGTGTTGTGTTGTGGTGTGGGTTTGGGGGGTTAATTTGTTAGTCCCAGTTGTTAGGGGCGGTTGTAATTGTTGTTGTGGGTTTAGGAGTTTTTGAAGGTTTTGTTTTTGTTGTTCTCGCACCAGTGGAGTGTATATGAACGAACGAAAGAACAACAATCAACAATTTTTATTATTATCATTAATTACGATCATTATCAACACTTTCCTCGACATCATCACCATCACCATCAGGAGTCCCACGATGGCAGGTGGCTTGTTTGGCATAAGTAAAGAGTACTTTGAATACTTGGGGAGGTACGACCCCGGTATGGACATCTGGGGGGGAGAGAATCTCGAGCTATCTTTCAGGGTTGGTTGGTTGGTTTGTTGGCTGGCTGGCTGGTTGGCTGATTGGTTGAGTGAATAGTAGAATAATTGTATGAAGAAATGACTGAATAATTAACTAATAGTCCATTCATTCATTCATTCATTCATTCATTCATTTATTCATTCATTCATTCATTCATTCATTCATTCATTCACTGGCAGGTGTGGATGTGTGGCGGTCGACTTGAGCAAGTGATGTGCAGTCACGTGGGCCACATTTTCAGGCACAGAAGCCCATACGCCTGGAGGACAGGTAGGTAGAAATCATTTGCACGCACACACACACTAACACACACAGAGAGAGAGAGAGAGAGATAGAGTTAGTTAGGTATTAACCACATACACAAACATATACACACACAACAACAACAACAATTATTTAATTATTTCTTTACTTGTTTGTTCCGTCAGGCATTTGTTTGTTTGTTTAACCGATCTTTCGTTCGTACTCGCAGGCGTTCATTAATAGATTTCATTCTATCATTCGTTCATTAATTCATTAATTCATTCATTCATTCATTAATTCATTAATTAATTCATTCATTCATTCACTCATTCAGGCACAAACGTAGTTAAGAAGAATTCAATTAGGTTGGCCGAAGTGTGGATGGATGAATACAAGAAATATTATTACGAGAGATTAAATTACGATATGGTTGGTCGGTCGATTGATTGATTTGTTGGTTGATTGATTGATTGGTTGATTGATTGATTGATTGATTGGTTGGTTGATTGATTGATTGATTGATTGATTGATTGATTGATTGATTGATTGATTGATTGATTGATTGGTTGGTTGGTTGGTTGGTTGGTTGATTGGTTGATTGATTGATTGATTGATTGATTGATTGATTGATTGATTGATTGATTGATTGATTGATTGATTGATTGATTGATTGATTGATTGATTGATTGATTGATTGATTGATTGATTGATTGATTGATTGATTGATTGATTGATTGATTGATTGATTGATTGATTGATTGACTGCAGGGCGACTATGGAGACGTGACAGCCAGGAAAGAGTTGAGGAAAAAACTGAAATGCAAGTCCTTCGACTGGTACCTCAAGAATATCTTCCCGGAATTATTCGTCCCCGGAGAAGCCCTGGCCTCCGGAGAAGTTAGTGGATGGATGGATCGTGTTAATGGATGGATGGATGAATGAACGAACAAATGAATAAATGAATGAATGAATGAATGAATGGATCCAACCGACCAACCAATCAGGTGAGAAACAAGGTGAATGGCAAAACTGGCGGCATGACGAATTTGAGCCCTGCCTGTTTGGACAGTTCAGTGGATAAGAACGCCCACCACAAGCCAATCAAACTGTGGCCCTGCCATAACCAGGGTGGCAATCAGGTTATTATTATTATTTCTTCTTCTTCTTACTATTATTATTGTTATTATTATTATCTTCAAAATAACAAAATCGAGATTCTAGAATTAACTGTGTGCCATGAAACCAATCTAGAATCCTCCAGGCAATACAAGAGAAATAAATACTCTAATAATTTGCATTGCTGTTTAAATAAAGACTATGAACATTGTTCAATAGTTATAAACTCATTCGAAATAACGCCTATTGGTTTTTACAATAATTTTAATTTGTCACTGTTTAAAGTTCCATGGCTGCTATCATTTAATGACAAATTGATAAACACTGTTATAAGATTATCGTATGACATTTACTGTGACAGGAACAAGCTATGATGCTAATTAAATATATTTCACCGCTCTGCACTTAACTTCACAATGAGCAAAATGGTCTTAACC
>NW_008705398.1:320761-331684 GCF_000326865.2 Helobdella robusta | reverse complement strand
ATGAAAAAGCGAATTTAATGATTACTATGTTAATAAACAATGTTCGAAATGATAAGAACAGCAAAAATAACAACCATAACAACAACAACAATAAAATTCGCAACAAAAACAATAAAAATCGCAACGACAACAATAAAAATCACAACAACAACAATAAAAATCACAACAACAACAATAAAAATCACAACAACAACAATAAAAATCACAACAACAACAATAAAAATCACAACAACAACAATAAAAATCACAACAACAACAATAAAAATCACAACAACAACAATAAAAATCACAACAACAACAATAAAAATCACAACAACAACAATAAAAATCACAACAACAACAATAAAAATCACAACAACAACAATAAAAATCATAAGAAGAGTGGCAACAATGATAGTATGAATGGCAATAATAGAATGCGTACTTTGACGTAGATCCTGCCAATGTCTGATTAGTCAGTTAGGAAGAAAAACAAACAATTCTAGCAGCAGCATAGTAGTTAAAATAGCAGCAGTAGTTGTAGTAGTAGCGGCAGTATTAATAGTTGTGAAAGTAGTAGTAATTATTATTGTAGTAGTAGTGGTGGTAATGGTAGCAGCTTTTTCTACTTCTTTGGTCTAGCTGGCTATCGCTTCAAATTTGTCTCATAAAACTTCTCCATCCATTGCTGTGATATGCATTAAACTGAATCGTTTAATCACCTGCTATCTCTTTCACTCATGTCTTAAATTGCTGAGTTTTCCAACGGTCGGTTCTTCGAACTCTCTAGATGAAATTGTGTGTGTGTGTTTGTGTGTGTGTGTGTGTGTGTGTGTGTGTGTGTGTGTGTGTGTGTGTGTGTGTGCGTGTGCATGTTTGACTCGCTCCTAAAACTTCCAAGCTTTTTTATCCTGACTAATTTTCTTTGAAGATTTTGTAACTTCAAATTTTGAATCATAAATAACATTTAATGCACATAAACATACACACATACAAACATGCACACATACACACAGACACATACATAAATACACACAAAAATACAAACATACATACAGATACATACAAACATACAAAGAGCCCAGTTGTATGTAGTATTGATTTAGTTGTTGTGGTTGGCTGAAGCTCCTTCAAACATACGCCAAACATTGTATACATTCCTTATATGTTTGTATATGTTTTGTATATATTTTGTAAAGTTTTTGTATGTGTGTGCGTTTTGTTTGCGTGTATGTGTGTTTCTATGTGTTTGTATGCGTGTGTTCAGTGTTTATAATATATGTTAAGTATGTATGTTTAATTTTACGTTTAGGTATATTTGTATGTATGCATATGTGTATGTATGCATATGTGTATGTATGTTTGTTTGTATGTTTATTTGTATGTATGTTTGTTTGTTTGTATGTTTATTTGTATGTATGTTTGTATGATTGTTTATTTGTTTGTTTGCATTACTCAATGGTTGGCTAAGATGATGATCTAATACACGTGAAACTGCTATACCTATCGTGGTGGTACATTGTTATCATCTGTATCTCGAATAAAACAACATCATCATCATCATCATCGTCATCATCTTCGTCATCGTCATCATCATCATCGTCATCATCATCTTCGTCGTCATCATCATCGTCATCACGTGACTAATTTTCCCATTTGAAATCACGTCTCTGGTAGATTAATATTGGACGGTGCTATACGTATATTCACGTTTGTTTGTATGTATGTATGTTTGTATGTATGTATGTATGTATGTTTGTTTGTATATTTGTTTAATTGTAAGTTTGTATATCGCTCTTGCCAGCATTTTCAAAAATACTTGAAAAACTAATGCACCGACGGATGACCAGTTTTTTGCAAAAAAATAATATTTTGTCAAATTCCCAATTTGGTTTCAGAGAGAAATTTTCTACAGAATTAGCAATCGTAGAACTAGTTCGCAAGGTTGGCATCAATACTGAATGTAAGAGATTTGTCATTGGAACGTGCTTAGATCTGTCGAAAGCATTTGATTGCATCAACCACGACATCATGCTCAACAAGTTGGAAAAGTACGATTTTAGAAATACATCACTGCATTGGTTTCGTAGCTACTTAACAGAAAGAAAACAATTTGTCTATGTGAACGATGAAATTTCCAGTCTGCTCGGAAACAACAACGTTGTGCCTCAAGGAAGCATCCTAGGTCCTTTGTTATTTATATTGTACATAAACGATCTTCCAGCTGCATCAGCGTTTTTGACTACGTAATTTATGCTGATGACACGAATGTTTTTAGCAGCGGCAGATCAATGAAAGAACTTATTGAGGAAACAAACAGAGAGTTAAAAAACACAATCTCTTGGTTCGAAGCCAATAAACTTTCAATTAACAGTTCAAAAAGCCAAATGATGGTTTTTGGACCCGTACAATATCTAAATTACAAGGAGCCGTATAAAATCATCCTAGGTAACAACACAATTGTTGAAACAAAGTGTTTGAAACTTCTAGGCATGCTGCTCGATCAGAAACTCTCCTTCAAATATCACATAAAACAAGTATCATCCAAACTCTCAAAGTCAATAGGAATGATAAACAGAGTAAAATTATTTTTGCCAAAAAACTGTTTGAATCTTCTGTATAATTCCCTGTGCATTCCGTTAATAGACTACTGCAACATTGTATGGGCTTCATCGTACCACAAATCAACCTTACCAATAGAAATATTAATCAAAAGAGCAGTTAGATTGATAACGAGATCCAAACGATTTGAACACAGCCAACCATTGTTCAACAGCACGCGAAACTTGAATTTCTCGAAACTCAGCATTTACTTTCTGATGATTTTTGTTTATAAACAGTTAACCAATCGATTACCTGATTTATTTAACAGTTGTTTCAAGATGAAACAACAATGTCGGCAACAAAATAATCTTGTCTCTAACAAATCGAAAACGAATATTTTGTTCTCTCACGTGTATTGCAAGGGACCGAGAATCTGGAACGAAATTTTAAACAGTGGATTTAATTTTGAATTTATTTCGTTAAATAATTTTTAAAAAAAGTTAAAAGAATATTTACTTAAGTTTAAAACATAAATTTTTTGTTTTTGAAATTACGTTTAAATTCTGTTGAAAACTTATAACATTTTAAAAATTATGTCAAGGTGGTCACACTCGATGAGTTTCTGAAAAGAACTCTACTGTGGTCATCCTGTCTTCTTCCTATTGATATAAAGGGGAGAGAATTCTTTTTTTTCTCTTTTTTTAGATTAATTTTGAGAAGCAAATAAAAATTCGTTTCGTTTCGTTTCGTATGTTTGTTTGTATATTTGTTTAATTGTATGTTTGTATATTTGTTTGTTTCTATGTTTGAGGGGGTAGGCAAACTTTTGATATGTTTGTCGGACATGTCATATATTAAACCCAATAAAGGCTGTGGTTGAATATTTTAGAATGAATCCTCTCTCTCTCTCTTTCTCTTTCTCTTTCTCTCTCTCTCCCTCTCTTTCTCTCACGTTCTCACTTATTTTCATAGACTTTTCAGGATGTTTCAAATTATGATGTTGTTGATGTTGTTGTTGCAACTCACAGTGTGACTTCTCACAAGCAGAATTACTAAACGAGTTGCAATAGACGAAATCGTAGCAGCCAATCTCTAAACGCAATCAACAACATGCAATTGTTGCAACAACAAATGAATTAGGCGCTATACAAATCAACAACAACAACAAACAAACAACAACAACAAAGCCACAACACAACCAAACAACATCCTTACCTCCACAACAAGCAACAACCTCTCAGATAAACCACCCCCACCAACAAACAACAACAACCAGCCACCACAAACCACCAACAACCACCACCACAAAACAGTGTTCCTACAGCGTCTGCTACCGCCAGCGACAAGAAAACGCTCGCCTGGTCGAAGACTTTGCTGAGAGATGGCGCTTGCGACAGAATATTTCCTTCCCTTGCTACTATGACACTGAAAATTCGGGGAAGGTCATTGAGAAAAAGAACTACACTGGAGCTGATGTGGTCCACTGCATGCTGTGGCCATCAGTCTGCATTCTCGTCTGCGCTGCCGTATTTCTGAAGCTGGAGTCGCGGCGGCGCGGGCTAACATTTTGCGGAAGGATTAACGATGAGGTCGTCGGAGAGGGTATGGGAGATAACAACGGGGGTGTAGGGGCTGCCAGGGGCTGTTCAAATAATAATAATAACAACAACAATAATAATGACAATAACAATAATAATAATAATAATAGTATTAAAATAAGTTTGAGTAAGATTAAGTTGACCAATAAGAAAGCAAGGAGCAGCGATGAATGTAACAGCAGTGATAATAACAACAACAACAACAACAACAATAATAATAATAATAGTGACAATAATAAAAATAAAAATACAAACATGTATAATAAGAGTAACAGTCTGGATGGAGAGTTAGATGGGAACCGCTCAAAACATCAACAACAACAACAACAACAACAACAACATCAACATCAACAACAACTACAACTACATCAACATCAACAACAACATCACCATCATCATCATCATCATCCGCGTAATCATCTTTCCCGCAGTAAAGAAGAGTTTCTGGACATTAAAACATCAACAGCATCATCGTCAACAACAACAGCAACAACAAATCCGAATACTTTCAGTACGAACAAAAGTAAGAACAGATCTCTAAACTCCTTGTTGCAGCAACAAAACGACAACAACAACAGCAACAACGGTTTATCAACATCTCAACATAAACAACAACAACATTTTAATAAGTCGCCCAGGTGCAAGAAACAAATGGCTCAACACGCAACAACTATTGATAATAGCAGTCCAACAACATTCGCACAACAACAACAACAACCACGCCTCTACAACAATAAACAACAATTTCAACTTAACATTCAGCAACAACAACAACAGCAACAACAACAACTCGAAGGACATTGTCCGTCAACAACCACAAAATCAAAAACAATCTCAAATAAGATGAGTAACAACAACAATAATAACAAAACTACTACTAGTAATAATAATAATAATAATAATAGTAGTAGTAGTAGTAATAATAATAATAACATGGTGGTCATCGGAAGTGGTGGTGATGAAGATGGTGAGTTTAGGCAATTAATTGACAGTGAAAAAATGTACGTAGTTGCATGATTGGTTGGTTCAATGAATGAATGAATGAATGAATGAATGAATGAATGAATGAATGAATGAATGAATGAATGAATGAATGAATGAATGAACGAACGAAAAAACGAATGAGCTAAGGTTCGAATGAACGTGGAAATAGCGTACAGATGAATGATTGAATAATTGTTTTAATGAACGAACGAAATGAACAGAGATGAACAAATGAACGAACGAATGAGTGAACATATAAATAAATGGACAGATTAATAATTTAATGAACGAACGAATGGAAAATTTGACAAAAAAATCCCGAAAAACCCGCAAAAAAAATTTAATTTTTTCATACATCAAGCTGTTCATCTTTGCGTTCCATACTCTTATCAATACGTACTGCACATAAAACCACGCACACACGCACCCACGCACCCACACAGACACCCAGACAGACATACACACAGATATATAAATAAATATAAACACATAAATATATATATATAATATATGTATTTATATATACGTGTTGTTGAACGTATTTTCATGAAATTAATAAACGCTAAATCATTTAATCAAATTTGTATTTATATATCTATGTGTATATATTTATATCAAAAGCACCATTATTTTATTCTAATATCATAATCTTTGATGTATATATTCTATATTGTATGTTTTTCATATCAACGCACCATATATTATTATTATTATTATTATTATTATTATTATTATCATTATTATTTTCCACTTATAATGTAAAATTTATCAAAAGCGTCGTTCTCAAAATGCAGAAACAAAACAATGTCAGGTTGAAAACAAATAAGCTTTTAATAGTCTTCTGAATGTCAACTGATTTAAACCAGGATCCCGTAAATGGCTTAGGAGGTTGTTTCATATACTAGGAGCTAAAATAGCAAAATTTCTAGAACCTATTCCTAACAGTACCGCCAGAAAATTGGACTCATCAGATGGCAAACTGACATAATGAAGAACGATTTCATCTATCAAATATCAAGCTGCCAGGCTGTTGATGCATTTAAATATCATTACACAAGTTTTAAACAGAACACGATTTTCGATAGGCAACCATTGTAGTTGATTTAAAATTGGCGAGATTAGGCGCCAGACACAACTCTGGGCGCACGATTCTGAACTGACTGTAGCTTCGTAACTGACTTTTCAGGTAGGCCGTTGAACAAACTGCTGCAATAGTCCAAACGCGAACGGATAAATGCACGCATCATCATCTTAAGAGTATTTTTGTCTTGAGATTTCTGTATCAATTTCAACATGTGCAATTGGAAAGTACAGACTCTCATCAGTGATTTTATGTGATAATCCACCAAACTTTAAAATCTTAATTTTAGATCAGGCTTTATTATAATAAATTTGAAAAGTATGATTTGAACTATGAGAGCACTGCCCTCTTTCAACCAAAACTTCCACATAACAACTCTTTCAATTACGAAGATGTGAAATCGGCCTGTAATTAGTAATATCATCAGCATCATGATCTATTCCAATCAAGAGGTGGGATAACCGTTGTATGTCAGTGCCAATAGTCAATAATGTGTTGATGAGGCTTGCTAAAAATTTAGAAAACAAACCATACACATATATATATATATATTTTTATATAATTTTATACGGATAATAATAACATATATATATATATTATTTTATAATTATTCATAATAATATATTATTTTATAATCATTCATGATAATAATAATGATAGTTAATCTTTTAAAAGATGATTCGAGAGAATAAGTAAGAATTCCATTTTTTTATATATCGCACTTCGTTAGATGATTTTAGAAAATTTCATTTTCTTTCATTTCTACATATGTTACACACGCACGCACACACAAACACACACAAACACACACATGTATATATATTTAAAAATGTATATAATTTTCATTATTTCAAATACAAATTTCTATATTCATGTACTTTTTAACATTTCATTTCATTCCAATGCTCACCTATTTATGTTAGCTTGCAAATTACAATAACAACAATAATAATAATAATAATTATTATTATATTATCCTTGTTTAATTTATCTTTTCTTAGGACATTTCGTCTAATAGTTCGCGACGACGACGATGACGTCAGCAACGATACATTAGCAAATTTTACAATATTCAAAATAATAACTTTTCTATGCAAGTGAAAAATGTTTTTTCTTTGTTTTCGCAATGTTTAAATTGTGTTATCTATGTTGACGTTTTATTTATTCATTTTTTCCATCAATTATTACACCACATCTATTTAATATCTTTTGTTTTTCTTGGTCTACAATTTCGATTTTTTTTCAAATTTTTTAAAGCCTATTTCGGCAATTATGCATAATACTATACAACTAATTTTAACAAATAAAGATAAATGAACAACAGGTAATGGTAATATTTCCATGGATACCTATGTATAATGATCACTTCCTACCATATTTATTTTTCTATGTTCCTAATTAAAGAAATTTTCAGTCGCACAATAAAATTGAATTAACGAATTTATAATAATGACTTCATTTTTGGGGGTTATGAATATTGCAAAACTTGAAAAAATGAAAGAACGAGAGAGAGAGAGAGATTGATGCGAAAAAAGAAAGCAGAGGGAGAGAAATATTAGTAATAAATGTTACGACATATTTTTACCCTATTCACATTTATTGATTTCAAATTTAATTCATCGAAGTTTAAAAACTGGAAAAAACTCTCTTTACCTCTCTCTCACTCTCTCTCTCTTTCCCTTTCTCTTTAGCTTCATCTCTCTTTCTCTCTCTTTCTCTGTTTTCATATCTAACCATAATATAAAAATGCACTTTAGACTATGGTGTTCGTTAAATCACTCAAGAACAATTATCTCAAATCAATCATTCACACACATTAACACACACACACACACACACACACATCCATATGTATATATATACACCCGAAAAAGCATAGGTTATATGTATGTATGTGTATATGTATGTATATATGTATGTGTATGTATGTATGCATGTGTGTGTTTGTATGTATGTAAGTGTGTTTGAGCGTATCGTAATTCTTAAGAATGACACTTATCGTTAGTGTTGTAGATAATTTTTGCAAAGTAAATGAGTTATTCAAGTGCCAGAGTAGTTAAAGTCATTACATCAACCAATTAACAATAACAATAATAATAACAACAATTATAACAACAACAATAATAACAATAATAATAAACTTCTCACACATGAAGAAACAACGAAGGGTAAATAAGATTGACACAGTTAACATACCCAAGAACACCATGAATAGAAATGACAACAACAACAACAACATTTTTTCCAACATTAATAACAACAATAATAATAATAACAACAACAAATACAACAAGAATAATAATAGTAATAATAATAATAAACAGCTCTGATGTATTTATAAATATTTGTTAGCATAACATTGCCTAGCATTAGACGATGAACTAATATAAGTGCTATTTATAATATATATGTATATATTTGTATGTATATACTAATATATATATATAATTCAAATATATATAATTTAGTTTATATATAAGCTAAGTTGGTTTCAAATTTAAGTTACTGATGATAAAGACTTATTGAGATAATGTAGCTATTGTTACTGGTCGAATTAGCATAATTATTTTCTGTGTTGTTATTGATATCTTCATCGTCGTTGTCATCATCATCGTCTTGACCAAAAGATTCACCATCGTCGGATTCACTATCGTAAAGTTTAAATTATTATCGTCAATAAAATTAAAGTTTTTGTGTCTCATTCGCTAAATTAAAAAATAAAAGTTTAAATTATTATTAACAATAAAATTACCACTGTACCATTATAGATCGTCATAGTTCTCGGCTTTGACATCATCATCATCATCTTCTTCTTCTTCTTTATTATCATCACCATCATCATCATTCCAGAAAAAAAACACAAAAGAAAAGCAGAATGTCTGGTCAATATAAGCAAGAAGTCTGTTGGAGCGCTTTGGAGAAAATCATTAATGCATCATCATCAGTACTTTCATCATCGTCGTCGTCGTCATCATCAGCAGCGGCATCATCATCATCGATATTCATCTCCAACTTAACGTCAATATTATCGGCTTTAAATATTTCGCAGCTGAAGATTTCCGGAAACGGAAATACATCGAGTTATGGTAACAGTAGTGGTTATTATGGTGATGATGACGTCAAGATGAAGATGAGTAGTAAACAGGGATGGGCGGATTGCGCCGATGAAGTTCCGACATCTTATAATATGTTTAAAAGTAAGTTTCGGTTTTTTGTGTCTCATTCGCTCGTTTACCTGATCGTTCGTTTTTCATTCTTTTATTTAGCCACTAATTCATTCAATCATTCACCGGCTCATTCATTCACTCATTTATCGTTAATTAATTCATCCATTCATCTGCAGACATGCCGCTCTACGGTATTATTGTTATCTCCATCCTAATTTTGCTGACTGCTACGACTTTCGGCCTCTACATAGAGGAGATATTCTTCATATACAATAATTTCAAAATTAGGACCAGAGCTACCAAAACCGTCTGGATTCTTGGGTTTTTCCCGGTGGGGTCTCTTTGGTTGAGTTTCTATTTTTAGAATATTTTAGAGTTTCTACTTTAGATTTTCTATTTATAGAAATTGTTAGGGTTTTGATCGTTAGAGTTTTTTTGATCAGCAGTTGAATTTATAGTTTTGTTGATTATTATTCATTCATTCATTCATTCATTCACGGTATTCATTCACTCGACCAGATTTTTTCTTTTACCGGATTGATAGGAACCGTAGTACCGAGATCCGGTCCGCTTGTTGACATGGTTGCCAATGTGTTAGTCCTGATAATGATGAGAATAATAATAACAATAATAATAACTATAATTATAATTATAATAATAATAATAATAATAATAATAATAATAATAATAATAATAATAGGAAGAACAATTACATGACCAAAAAACTGCAAACCTAAAAAATTGTGTGTATCCTAAAAAATGCACAAAAGGTTCTTCGGCACCTGCCTGTACAACTTCGGCCAGCTGATGATAAACTACATGGGCGGTCACAGACGGTTGTGGCAGATGGTGGAGAGGGGCAGGGAACTCAAGTTGAACACCCTCCCTGTATGTTGCTGTTGCGTCTGTCTGCCCGTTTCTCAGTTTAGTAGGTCAGTCAATTTTTGGTTATGTAGGCCAACTGTGGTGCTCAAGGTTCAGACATTCTAAATCTATATCTCCAATGTAGTAGTTAAGTCTACTTTTTGTTTTGAGGGGTGTACAAGACTTAAATGTACAACCCCTCAGTAAGCGAAGTCAAATTTTTCCGGTTCCTTTCTGGTGTCTTTGTCTGCCTATGTTAAATCATTGCATATTATTGCAAATATAATTACAAATATTAAATTATTATTATAATTAATAATTAAATATTATTATTCTTACAAAATTTATCCAAAGGCGAACTTTCTTCCGAATAACGTTCATGATAATGCAGGTGGCAGTTGTCAGGCCAGTCATCATGTTCGTGGCAGCCGTACTCTGGACTGACGGCATATACAGACCCGGAGACGTAAGTTAAGTTGGTTGTAGTTGTTGTAGTTACTGCTGGCTGCTTCTGAAGTTAACGTCGCCGCCGTCATCGCTGCTGTTGTCATTATTATAATTATATAAATGTCGAAATAATTTTCATCCTTATAATTAATCATGATCGTCTAAGTTAAGTCATCATCTTCGTCATCATCGTTTTCATCACCCTCATCACAAACACGTCACCAACCACTAAATCCTAACCAGACGAGCTTGAACAACG
>NW_008705398.1:278261-315761 GCF_000326865.2 Helobdella robusta | reverse complement strand
GCTGCTTGGGGTTTAATGGCTGGGTGAGATGGGGTGGATATTCGGAGGATGAAGAATGATTTTTGAGGTGTTTGCGCGTTTGTTTCGATGGTTTCATGTTTTGTTCGTGAGTCGTTGTTGTTGTTGATGTCATGGTTGTTGTTGTCGGCGGTGGAGTTGATGTCGGTGAAGTCGATAAGTTTCTAATTACTGTTGACGCTGTCGTCGGAGTCGCCGTTGAAGTCGCTGTTGAAGTTGCTGAAGTCGCCGTCGATAGCTGCACTAAATTACATAACTTTAGATTTGGTTTCCTTGACGCATCTTTATGTAGAACCTTGATAATTAAACAAAATTATATGTCACCATTACAACAACAACAACAACAACAACAACAACAACAACAACAACTACTACTACTACTACAATAATGACACCTTCACTGGCTGTGAGGTAACAGTTACAGGTCTCGTAGCCGACGCGAAAAACGTAGAAAACGACGTTGCCGCCGCTTCTGTGGCTGCCGTTATTGTAGCGAGAGAATTTCCGACAAAGACGTCGTCATCATCGTCCTCGATGAAGTCGCTATTACCATTATTGTCGTCGCCATTGCTGGTGTGGCTGCGGCTGTAAACGTCATCAGCGTAGTCGTAGCCGTCGTCGTTCATGCTGCTGCTTCTAATGGTGGCCATAGACGAAAGATTATTCAACGTGGGTCCGTCTACATACTCGTTCTCTACTACATCCTTTTTTTTCGTCGTCAGCCAATCAAAATTCTGTCCGTATTGTTGTTGTTGCTGCTGCTGCTGCGACCGATGATGACGCTGCTGCAGTAGTATACTATTCAACATCATCTGTGCCGATGATGTCGTCGATGACGATGACGTCATTGTCGTTGTTGATGTTGACGTGGGGGATGGTATGACAACAATTGGAATCGGCCATTGAGACAGAGGTACAACGTTGATGTTGTTGTTGTTGATGATGTTGTTGTTGTTGATGTTGTTGTTGCTGGTGATGGAAGATGATGATGATGATGATGTTGTTGTTGTTGTTATGTTTCTCAACAGGTTGTTGTTGAAAATAAAACTGTTGTTGCTGTTGTTTTGTTGTTGTTGTTGCGAGAGGTTGTTGATGTTGATTAACGTCAACGGTTCAAGTTTGTGCAGTTTCAATGAACGATTATTATTGATGTTATTATTGTTACTCCTATTGTTGTTATTTATAATTATTTCTGAAAATTTGTTGTTGTTGATGTTGTTGTTGTTGATGTTGTTGTTGATGTTAGCCAGAGTAAGACACATTAAAGAGTTTATCAAGTTATCATTTTCATGTTTGCAACCAACATCCTTGTTGTTGTTGTTGCTGATGTTGTTGTTGTTGATCAAGTTACTATGAAGGAAACTTTTACGATTCGACATTAAGTTACTATCCTCGCTACCACTTACACAACTTATATCACTAGAAACACCAAACAAATTTGTGGATGTGATAGTAGCGCCAGTAGCTGTTGTGGCTGTGGTGGTCGCGGTAGTAGGTAAGAAAGATACAGATTGCGGAAAAACTGGTGGCGGAATGGTCAAAGATAACCAAGACGATGTCGAAGATGACGACCTTGGAGATGCTGCTGACGCTGTAACGTTGAAAAGTGGTTCTCTCGGGGGTAATAGTGGCGGTTTGTCGTCGTCGTAGTAGCGATTGCTACTGCTACTGCTGCCATTGTAGTTGCCGTTGTCGATGTTTCTGAAATGTTGTTGCTGCTGCTGCTGTCTGGCGTGGAGTCGTGGATGGAGAGGGGGAGGAGTTTGAGATGGTTCCTCTAGTAACGATGAAATCTGATTGGCCGGATGATTGTCAGTGCTGCGGCATTGTGATTGGTCGAGGCATTCGTTCATGGTCAGTGAAGTCTTAACAAGATTGGTTGCGTTTCTTCTATGCAGATATTATTATTAGTAGTAGTATTTAACTCTTAATTTAATTAGTCTTTTGTCCATATTATTTTTCTTTTTTTTCTTCATCATTATCATCATCAGCTTCTTCTTCATCATCATCATCATCATCATCATCAGTGGTAGCAGATCATCATCACCATCATCATCGTTTTAATCATCGTCCATTGTTATTCTATAATTAATTAATGAGTCTGTTTTTAAAATATAAAATTTGAGGGATTACTAAGCTAATGAAAAAAAAAGAACGAACCTACAAACAAACGAACGAACGAACGAACGAAAGAACAAATGATGAAAGAATGAAGGAATAAATGGATAAGTAAAAGAATGGGTGAATGATATCAAACGAATATAACCGATGAACACATGGAAAATAATCTTACTATCTGCGTCGTGGCCATCCCCATCATCATGACCATCATAATGACCATCCCCATCATCATCATCATGACCATCATCATCCCCATCATCATCATCATCACAGAATCATCACCACACAACCAACAGCAGCATCCTCCATAACAACAATCATTGTTTTGATTGCAACCAACCACGGTTCATCTCACACACGCACGCACGCACACACGCACGCACACAAACACACATATATATATATATATATGTGTGTGTGTGTATGTATAAATATACAATCATATTAACTAAAATAGCGTTGAATAGTAGCCAACTAACCAACATTAAAATAATGCTTGACTTAAAATTTATTACTCTATAATGTACTACAAATAATTTCATTCTGAGAAATATTCTCATTCATTCATTCATTCATTCATTCATTCATTCATTCATTCATTCATTCATAAATCCATGCATTCATCCGTTTATTTATTTATTTACTCATGCTGTCATTCAATCATTTCATCCATTTATACATTCGTTCAAGCAATCAACCACTAACTATCCATTTCCAATTCATTTATTTACTAAATTGTTTTTATTCATGCATTCATTCGCCTCATTCATTCATTCACTCCTTCCTTCGTTCATGCATCTATTTATTTATTCATTCATTCATGCATTCATTATTTTATTCAGTTAAGTTTACCAAAGCTAAAATCAACACAGAGTTTACAGCATGTTTTTCTTTTAAATATAATAGTTAGGTTCATTCAAACAAATTCTCTTTTTTAATTTACACTAACAATAATAATAATAATAATAACAAAAAACCATAATAATAACAAAATTAAAACGGAATAGAGAAATAATCAATGATATTTATTTATAAAATATTATGTTAAATAATGAATTTTATTTAAAAAAATCATAAATTATATAATGATCATAAGACCACTCCTGCCAACCACACACACACGCACACGCACGCACGCACGCACATACACGCACGCACACACGCGCGCACACACACACACACATATATATAAAAACCTAAAATCACTGTTCCTATTGTTATAACCAGAAATAAAGCAAAGATATTAGTGGGGATGGTTTTGAAAATTAATTATTATTTGAGAAAAATTTGCTTGGAAGAGAAAATCTTATCTATACTAAGACAACAAGTTACTAAATCAGTACAGTGTATTATAGTGTAGTTATTGTACTAGAACAGTAAAAGAAACAGTTCTACTTTATTGTATAGTACAGTGTTGTATTTAAGTGTTGCATTACTCACAAGAGTTAATACTCAGGCTGTAGTACTTCATTGTATTGTATAGTGTTGTATTCAAGTGTTGCATCACTTATATGAGTAAGCATAGTTAGTACTTAATTGATCCAAGCATTGTACTAACTACTAAAAAAATTGTTTTGATGTTATAACTATATAACTATATTATAATTATATTACTAGTAGTAGTAGTAGCAGCAGCAGTAGTAGCAGTAGCAGCAGTAGTAGCAGCAGCAGTAGCAGCCGCATCAGTAGTAGCAGCAGCAGTAGCAGCAGCAGCAGCAGTAGTAGTAGTCTCTTTCTCATGCCAATCCTTTCAGGACATTGGCAACCAATCAGCCTCCACAAAACCCAATCTTTAACACTTTGCAGTAGTTGAAATGTAATAAATAAGATAAATATTAGTAGTAGCAATTGTGAAAATAGAACTAGCAATTAGTATTCTATTATGCATTAGTTAGTTAGTATAATACTGTAATGTAATGCAATGTAATTATAATATTAACAAAGATTAAGTTAGTAACTACTAACTAGGTGTTGGAAAAATGTTTCATAATTATTTTTGTTTTATGAAGAAATGGTGGGTAGTACATCATATAAAAAATGTTTCTCAGTCACATAGACTTCAAACAATCCATCTCAATCAAAAACAAAAATGGATTCATTTTACTTCTACTGATTAAATAAATTTAAATTTAAAATAAAACTTAAATTACTAATTAATTAAATTAATACTCTAATAAATTTTAGTTAAGTTTAGTGCTTGGTTTAGTAGTGAAAAGAATACTAGAATAGTGAGCTTGTAAAAAAGGCAGAAAAAACCCTTTAAAAAACATTTTCACTAACATAGTTCTCTATCCTTTCTTTCTAATCAATTAATTTTTCAACCTATGTAACAAATTAATCAAAGCAAATTTTAATTGAATAAAAAAAAGCCCTTTAAAAAACATTTTCACTAACATAGTTCTCTATCCTTTCATTCTAATCAATTAATTTTTCAACCTATGTAACAAATTAATCAAAGCAAATTTTAATTGAATAAAATTAATTGATTAGTAAATCCAATTCTTTCAATAAAATATTCTAAAACAAACTTACACCAAAGTGAAAATCTAACAGAAAATCCACAAATAATTTTTTCCCCAAAAATACCAAAAAATTAATAATTAATATAAATAACAAATGAAACAATATAGAAGACTGGGTCTAGAGCTATTTATTTTATTATTATTTTATTAAATATTATCTGCCGTAGGCCATCTTTTCGTCACTAACACTAATCCGTCTGTCCGGACAGTCAGTCAACTTTTAGCACTACTAGTATACATTATTATGAATGACAAATTCCAAAATGGCCGACATAAATAAGAACGGGTGCGTTCTGTTTTTTTTAACGTTTAATATTTTTCTTTATCAGTATTATTTTGTGATAATTCAGACTGAAAAAGTAAAAAAATTTGTGGTTTTTATTGAATTCTAATAACATTTATAACCAGCTAAATTAGGTATAAATTGCAAAATAAACTTTCAGAACCATGAGAAGTATATAAAATGATAATTATATCATAATATAGTTAGTAATAAGCAGAGTTTTCAAGACGAGCCATTTATTTTTCAATTAAAAATAACAACATTGGAAAAATTAATTATCAAAAAGAACAAATTAATTTACCTAATTAATTATAGTTACGTGCTACCAAATGAATGAATGAATGAATACCAAATAAAAACAAAAATGAATAAATGAATGAATGAACAAATGAATAAATAAAAATAAAACAAACTTACAATCACTTAATCAAACTATACATTCAGAATCTTGAGAAATTCATTCTAATTAACGCATTAAAAATAGATCTATAGGAACTATATATATATAAACAATATATATATATATACATATACATACATATATATATCATAGAATGTTAACCAATAATGACTTATACATATAATAATACAAACATTAAGATAAGTAAACAGTTATGATGAAAACAACAGAGAAAATAATAACAATAACATAAATAATAACAATAAACGCTTGAAATAAATAGGGAAACGACATCAGTGTAATGTAAAAAGCATTAAAGATAAATAATGACATATATATATACATATATACATATATTATATTATATTATATATATATATATCAATATGAATATTATATATATATATATATGAATAACATTGTACACATGCATATATAATAATCTACCATGATTAAAAATAAACTATATATATATATATATATATATATATATATATATATTTATATATATATATATACTGGGCTGAGACTAACTGTTTAGCAGTTGTTCAAAAATTTTGCTTAGTGAACTGAGAAAACTTGATAATGAACTGAATGAAGTTCATCGTATGAAACTTCAATTGAAAACCTCAACTTCAAATTGAATAACGCATGCAATTCTGTCATATATATATATATATATATATATAAAACATATTATATATATATAACATATTATATATATATAACATATTATATATATATATATATATATATATATATACATAGAAGGATAAACGAACAAACTAAAAACAAATTAACGAACAGGCAGACAAACGAACGAACGAACGAACGAACCGACCTATACTAATAATAATTGAAAAAAGAGAGATAATATTGGTTACGATAGTGATCGTAATAATGATGGTGATGATGATAATAATAATAGACATATACAGGCAAGCATACATACACAGGTGAAATGATATTTTTAAAACCAATTGACATGCAACTTAAAATCGTGCAAATACATACGTATAGATATTATATATTCTATTACCAACATATATATATATATATATATATATATATATATATATATATATAATTTATATAACAAAAGACATTGTATGCACATGAAGGTATATGTAATGAAAATACTTCAATGTGTTCCCGAATGACGATTAAAAAAACTTTAATAATGAAACGACGTACGTTCGCTACTACATTCTCTCAGTTAATCAATCAATTCATTCATTTAATCAATCAATCAGTTGATCAGTCAGTCTATCAATCAACGAGACAACCAATCAGCTAACCAATCAACCCACACTAATAAACCAACAAACCGGACTATCAATCAATCAATCAATAAAAAAAATCCCAAATCAACTCTCAACCAATCAGCAATCGGGTGATAATATCGAGCAACCAATCAGCGATCAGTCATCGAATCCAACAACCAATCAGCGATCAGTCATCGAATCCAACAACCAATCAGCGATCAGTCATCGAATCCAACGTCCAATCAGTTGACCATGAGAGTGTGGGACTCCATAGGAGCGGCACTATCGTACAACGTATCTGTGTCCTGGGTAGGTTCTCCTTGCAGATGACACTGGTTGTTCAGCGTTCCAGCCCCACAGTCGCAAAAAAATCTGTGGATCGATTGAATGAAAGAATGAATGAATGAATGAATGAATGAATGAATGAATGAATGAATGAATAAATGAATGAATGAGTGGGTAAACAGACAAACGAAAAAACAAAGGAACGAACGAACGAACGAACGAACAAACCAGCCAACCTATCATGTCTTATGAACTCAACAACGTGTCCGGCGTGGCAGGTTTTAATGCAGTTGACGCAGATGGCGTTACGGTCCGTCGTGTTACAGGTGCGGCACCTGGCGACGAAAATTAAATAAATAAATAAATAAATAAACAAACAAATAAATATTTCTTTGATGTTGATGATGTAGCTTTGTTTTCACAATCGTCTTCTCCTTCTTCTTCTCCTTCATCCCTATCATCATTTCCAGCCCACTCATTTCAAACCAACCAATCACAAACCAGTCACTCACCAATCAGCTAGTCACCACAGCCAATCGATAAGCGACCATCCAATCACAAACCAGTCAATCGCCAATCAACCAATCACGAACCGACCTATAAAAATCGTGCATAGGAAAGCTGGTGTAGCTTGAAATCTTGTAGAGACACTGGCCACTGGACACGACTTTTTCCACCATGTTGAGGTTATCGTATATGACGTTATCTGATGGGTTGGAGGTCGTAGACCAATCACACGTAGTTTGCATAATTTGTGGACCAATCGCATTGCTTGTATTATTACCGACCAATCATATTATTTCATCTGTATTACTACTGACCAATCAAACTGTATACCCTTTGTATTACAAGCGACCGATCAAATCATTTCATTTGTGTTTCAATTAACCTCCAATAAATCAAACTATTTCCACCAAATTACTCTTAACCAATCATATCACTTTATCTGTGTTCACAGTAGCCAATCACAAATAACATAAAGAAAAAACAAGAAATAATAGCTATGGTGATAATAACAAGGGTAGAACTACAACACACAAAACGGAAACAATGACAAAAGAACAAAAGATAATAAAAAAAAACAACAGAAAAACGACCTTTAGTGAAAGGGTGAACCCCGCTAGCTAGACACAGCCCTCCGAATTTGTTATTAAAAATTTTATTTCCTTCCAGTGTGGCCGTGGCGTTGTTGGTAATCTCGATGCCGGCCGCCATCCCGTCGTAGATGCGGTTGTTGATGAGGGTCGGGTGGCTCTGGTTACTGATCAGCACCCCGGCTTGTGTATTCCGGAAGATCTCGTTGCTCTCCAAGATGCCTGGGTCGTGAGATAGAGAGAGAGAGAGTGAGAGAGAAGCAACAACAACAACAACAACAACGGTCAACGCCAAACGACGACAACAACAACAACAGTTAAGACCAAACAACAACAAACAAACAAACAAGCAGACCCTAGCCCTAACCTTTCCCTCCATTGAAAATACAAACACCTCCATCTCTACCATCGTGTATCTTATTGTGCCTCAGAGTCGGGTTGCTATCCGTCTTGATCCAGACGCCTGCCATGGCGTTGTCGAATATTTCGTTGTTCTCTATAACTCCTAATCCTCCATTGTACACTAATATGCCGCCGTTTTGGCCCCCCCAGATTTTATTGCGTTTTATTACAGGACAACTTCCGGTTCTGATTAGGAAATCATTAGAGAGCCATTAGTGATTGAATAAATGTTAGTCATTAACAGGATGAACATGTTGACAGAGTTTTACTGATAGCTGATAAATAGAGCGAAAAAATGATAAAATAATGAAGGAAAACTAAAATAGGGATGTACCTGATTTGAACTCCGGAGTAGAGATGGTTGAAGATGTCGTTGTCTTCCAGTGTTCCATGACCATTGTCGTAAAAGTAAACTCCAACCTAGTACAACAATCAATCAATAATCAACCAACCAACCAATCAACCGACCAACCGAACAACCAACCGACCGACCGACCGACCAATCAATCAACCGACCGATTGACCGAACGACCGACCGACCAATCAACTAACCAGCCAACCAACCAACCAACCGACCTGCTTTCCACTATGAATTCTATTTTTTCTTAGTATTGGCTGGCTATTCGTGGTGATCCAGACCCCGGCCAGTGTGTTCGAGTACACTTCATTCTCCTCTATTAATCCTTGGCCCTTTTCGTGCTGCTCATGAATATTAATTAGGTACATGAATGTTAATTAGGAAAATTAATGATTGAGTAATTACTAATCGTATATATCAAGTTAAGCTAATTTAGCGGGCAGCCAACGAATTAATTAATTAATTAATCAATCAATCAAATTATTATAACGATAGCTGTGATGAAGTTTTATACAGAACAAGAACAACAAGTTGATAGTTTCCAAAAAAAACACACACACACACACACACACATATATATATATATATATACACACGAAAAACACAGTACACAGACCACGTAAATTCCCCCATGTTGCCCGTGGTGAATTTTATTGTGGCGCACGATTGGATTACTCCCCGTTCTAATTTGGATTCCGGCAAGGGCATTGCCATGTATGTCGTTGTACTCGATTAGGCCACGCCCCTCGCCGAATATGTACACGCCTCCCTGGTGGCCGTTAAAGATTTCGTTGCGTCTGTGTGATTGTGTTTGCCGATTTTGAGGGCAGGATTGATTGAATTGGAATAATTTTTATTTTTTATCAAGAACAAAGATGACAGTGATGTGAAGTAGCAGTAATGGAATGATGATGCTAATGGTACACAAGTTAGTTACCTCAATAACTAGAGTTAACAACAAAAGCAACTACCAACACACACACACACACACACAAACAAACAAACAAACAAACAAACATGCACTCCCAGGCAAAATATGAAATACCTGATGGTCGGATCACTGTTAGAAGTGACCCAGATCCCCGCAAAATTGTTCGAGTGAATTTTATTCTCCATAAACTGACCGCGACCATTTTCATGTACGTATATTCCCCCTGTCTGGCCATGGTGTATGTGGCATTTGACCACCGTCGGATTGGCCCCGGCTTTCACCTCGAACCCAGCAATTCGATTATCATGGATCTCGTTGCCCTCAAAGTAACCCTGATTAGGAAAATTTGGGGTCAGGGTTAGGGCATTGCTTTAAAAAGCAAAAATAAATGCCTTATTTATTTCAATTACAAAAATTCCCATCAATCACAGCCTCCAAATGAGGCTCTCAAAAAACATACCACCTCTAACTAATAGACAAATCAAAAAGCATATCCCTATTCTCACTAATCCCTAACTGACCAAGCCATTATCGAAAGTGAATATTCCAACGTCTCGGCCGTGGTGTATGTGATTGTTCCTCATTATTGGGTTGGCATGGTTCTTCACCCAGACACCAGCCAGTGCATTTCGACAGATTTCGTTGTAGTCATACGTGCCCTGCAGAAATAAAAGAAGTATGAGCGTTGAACTGATTTTGAATTATACACGTGCGATACATCAATGAGTTCATATAACCAAATAATCAACCGACCAATAATAGCCAGCCAACCAACTATCTATACGAATAACCAGCCAGCCAATCAACTAATCGACCAACCAATCAACTAATCGACCAACCAATCAATCAACCAATCAATCAACTAATCAATCCACCAGCAGAGCAGCCAGCCAGCCAACCTGGGCGTGATCAGTGATAAAGAGTCCGACGTTCTCGCAGTCACTGATGTTGCAGTGCTTGATGTGAGGGTCGGCTCCCGAACCCGACACGCACACAGCTGCGCCGACTGGTCGGCAGAATTAAGCAGGGGAATTTATTTTACAATAATAGCAACAACGACAACGCGAAAAACATTTTATTTAAATCCGAAAATTCCGTAAAACCATAATAAAATGAATAAAATCTAATAAAATCAAATCAAATCTAATAAAATGAAATGCAATTAGTCATTTTCTCGTGAGTGCAATGAGGATAGGATGGTTTAGAAGAGTGGTTCAAGAAAAATATATAGAGCCCGCGATGATGAACATTCCTTTCAGTAAACATCGCAGAACTCTCTCTGCACTAGCAGAAATTGTTATAATTATAATAGTAATAACATTTATCAAGTCATTTTCGCCCATTATTATTTGTCCAACATCATTTCATCACACTCAGCAACTGATGTCACTATCTATTATTTCTATCACGGTTACAATGATAATTATCCTACTAACCAACTGAAAAGCTCTTAACAGTACAATGATCAACTATGGGCGAAGAGTTGTCAGTTACCTCGAGGGAGTAGTGCTTATGATGGGGAACTGAAGACGGAGCACTTGGGCTGAACTGATTGTAAATGATTGGCTGATTGGTTGGTCGATTATTTGGTTGGTTGGTCGATTGGTTGGTCGGTTGGTTGATCTTACTTTTTATATTGTATTTTTATATTGTATTCTTGATTTATGGAATTTTTTTGGACATATAGAAACATGACTCTTGTAAACAGACATTGACCAGCTAGTGTACTTATACATTTTATCAGTGTACATGCGTCTAAATGTAGGACGGGTATGAATTATGTACAATGAGGATATTTTAGGTATGCGTTGCGTATGATTGTATGTGAATGGGAGAGAATACGTCTGCTTGGAAATGTATGCACGCACAAGAACGAACGACTATAGGCATGAAGGCAGGCACGGACGTATGTAAATGTGTACGTGCTTGTGTACAATTGCGTAATTGGATATACATACATTGAAAGCATAGATAGATACGAACATGTTTTCGACAAATATTTATGATTGTATATCTACATGGTACTGTGGTATCAATGATTATTATTGTTTATTTATTTTTATATATCTTTGGCCTTTAGTTAAAATTTAATTGATTTATATGTGTCTCATTGTAGTTAAATTCGATTTTCTTTGTATATGTAACAACATTCATATGATATATTTTTAAAATTTTGCTGAGGTGGCTGTGCTCAATGAGTTTCTCGAAGACTAACAGTCATCCTGTACCTTTCACTTCTTTTGGGTCAAATAAAATTGTATTGCATTAGTCGGTTGGTTGGCTGATTGATTGATTGATTGATGGAGGATTGAAATGATTATTCGATTAATCAGTTAGTTGATTGAATTGGGATTGATTAATTAGATTGGATGACTGACTGATGATCCAAAAGACAATGCAAAAGCTGAACATGACATGTCCAGGAAATGGAAGACAAACGGCGAAAGAAATAAGAACAGAAATTACTTAACTATCTAACTAAGGAGGAATGAATGAATGGACAAGTGAATGAACAAACAAATGAATGAATGAAAAGATGATTGACAGATGGTTGTGGACAAAAGAATGTGCGTGAATTTCAAAACCAACTTTGATGGTGACATATCCTAAGTAGGCCTGCTTAGCTCCTTCACTGAACAAAACAGCCGATTCGCTCTGTCGTTCGATGATCACGTGATCTGCGACGTTGCCCGGGCCTGGTTAATTATAATAATTTATTCACGTTTGATGGCAAGTTAAAACATTATAATTATGATTAATTAATGAATAAATAAACGGATGGATAGATAGATGTGTCACGAATGAATGAATGAATGAATGAATGAATGAATGAATGAAGTGCATTATCATCGTCGGTTTCATCATCAAGACTACCATCCTTAGAAAAAAAAAGTTCCTTATTCCACTAACTAACCGGCGCCAATGAGTATAACGTTGCTAGTGATACTAAGTCTTTTGGAATAAGTCCCCGGATGTATAAAAATAATCGTCGGCCTTTTATTATTATTACTATTATTATCATTGTTATCGCTACTATTATCGTTGTTGTTGTTGTTGTTGTCTTGATGATGAACCTGTTGTTGTGGCTGATTAACTGCTAATGTGTGGTCATAAGCTTCAGAGATGGAATCAAAGTACTGGAAAAATTTTGAAAATAAAATGAATGGAGGATGGATTGAATGAATGAATGAATGGGTGAATGCATGAATGAATGAATGTCGGATTGTATAAAAAAAATGAATTGATAGACAGATGGGTGGTTGAATAATTGTTAGGATGAATGAATGAATATTTAAATGAATGAATAAATTAATAACTTAATTACATAAGTGAATGAACGACTGACAGAATGAATGAATGGAATGAATGAATGAATGACGGACCGACCGAATAGACAGCAGAATGAAATAAATAAACAAATATAAATAATTTTAACGTTTATTTCATTTAAAAAGATTAAAATTGAGGTTTACTTTTATTTTTCTGCCCACATATCTTTGGGGATTTTCTTCAAACTCCTGCTTATAGCCAACCCTGACGTGCCACGAGTTGTACTAAAAGGGAATGTAAGTTGAAAAAGTAAGTTTAACATTTTGGATTATGAGTTAGTTTACATTTCAAAATGAATGGGCGATCTATATTTTATAATTTGAAAGTTAAAGTTTGAGGTTAAAAATTGTAAAAAAAAATATGAAATAAACAAACAGACAAGATCAACAAACATGCATGCATGCAAGCATAATGAATGAATAAATGAATGAATGAAAAAATGTAAGAAAAATGAATTAATGAAAGAATGAATGAATGAATAAACAAATTCATGAATGTATGGAAAAATGATTACACACACACGCAAGCGCGCACACACACACACACACACACATCAAAATAAACAAAAAAATTATACAAACAAAACATTTGAAAGAATCTTTCCACAGGTTATTATTATTATAATTATTATTATTATTGTTAAAATTATTATTATTGTTATTATTATTAATTGTAGATGGGTTGATGAATTTGAAAATGCCAAATTCCAAAGCACTGGTTGTAAGTGGGAGATCATATTCAAAAACATTCTGGTACAATTTTTTCCTGTTTTAAATGTGTATATATGTGTGTATGTGTATGTATGCGTGTGTGTTTGTGCGTATGTGTGTATATATGTTTTTAAGTGTGTACGTATATGTAAGTATGTGTGTGTGCGCATGTGTATGTGCAATGGTGGTGTTGATGATGACGACGACGATGACTCAGATGAAAATTATATTATTAATAAAAAAACAGATGGTGGGGAACATTATATAGGTAGCATAGATAACAGATGATAATATAGATAGATATATGGAGATATAATAATATAGATAGATATATGGAGATGATATATAGAGATATAATAATATAGATAGATATATAGAGATGATATATAGAGATATTATAATAAAGATAGATAACATATAGATAACAGTAGCAGTAACAATAATGACAGCAAAGATGATAATACCAAAAAAAAACAGAGGAAAAACACAAAACCCAGAAAAAATGCATAGGGAAAGAAAAAACTTGAAAAATTCTTCAACCATAGTTCACTATCATTGGCAACGGCATTGAATCTCTTGCAAACGGTAGCAACATTACTGAGGTCAAACTCGAGTAGGTAGGAGAAGATCTTCAGCAAGACCTCGTCAGGCAGTTCATTCTGCATGTAGTATCCACCGACCGTTTCTTTGAAATAAAAAGAAATGGATGAATTATATATAATAAAATACTTTCTTGTGTATAATATATGATAGTATTTCAACAACGCGATGCTATATTTTCTGTATAATATATCATAGAATTTTAACAACGTAATGCATTTATAAATTAAACAAATTTAAAAAAAAATTATCTTTCACCCATGTTAGATGCAGATAGGCAAAAGGAAGACCTTGAACACTTAAGCCTCTTAGGTGGGGAATTATAAAAACTGCAATTGTCAACGGTAGTTGCATTGTCAATGGAAGAATTAAATGACGATGCTTTACGCCTCAGATCATATCTGTGCCTATTTCTGCTGGGCCCACACTGTTGTTCATGTTCAGGCAGTGATAGTCTCTGCATTCTATCTGGCCCCATCACCGATTGGCTGTCCGCTATTGAATCTTTCAGAAATTATTTAAAATTTTATAGTTGATTTAATTTGAATTTAGTAGTATTGTTCAAGTTTAACTTTGAAATATTATTATAAGTAAATACTGTTCAAATTTTGAAATACTATAAAAAATACTATTCAAATTTAATTTTGAATGTTGTTAAACAATGTTGTTGGTTTAGTTTGTAGTATCAGTCCAAGTGTAATAATAACAATAGTATTCTGTACTGCATGCAGTCAGTCAGCAACATCCTTTTGGAATCGTAGAAGTTTCAGAACATGAAAAAATTGTAAAAAAAAAACAAAAATTCATTTAAAATTCTAAAGTGTGAACAAAATGAAATTACTGGAATTAGGAATATCACGAGCGGCCATGGGTGACGAACGCCGACTGCTACCCCAGCTAGAACTAGTGCCGCAGACGCCATTACTATTACAATTACCACTGCTACCACTACTGCTGGCACCACCTCTCCTTGAATTATTCTTCTGAATGCGTAATTTCGTAGTAGAATGTAACGGAGTCGAGGACATTATTATAACAAAAATATCTTGAAGATAAAACGACCATACAAGAGTTTATATATATTACAGTACACAGTATTAGTTTCCGGAGAGTTGGCAGTTAGGGAAAAATTTTTCGGAGCATCGATTAATTAAAACCTGCCATTTTAAATCCAGATATATGAGATACATATGTATAACAAATATATATTTATATACTGATATAAAATATATATAATAGGATATAATATATATATTGATATTTATTTATTATAGAGAGTTTTATACTATTTATTTATACGATGATATATATTTATTTGGGAATATTACTGAATATAATAAAAAGACCTGACGGACCTGACACGGTTTATATCTATCGGTACTCGAACCAAAGTTATTAGTATTCGGTACGATTCATATATCTTGAATGAAGATAAGAATGAATTTTTTCATAACTAAAATAATGATTGTTACTAGAATATAGCTAGCAAAAGTTCAGACTGTTACCAGAATATCAGAATAGCTAGCAAAAGCTCAAAAATGTTACCGAAATATAGCTAGCTAAAGCTCAGACTGGAAAGAACTACCGTTGTGTCATTATGATATATCTAACGAACGATGTTAATTATTTAGAGTTTCCATCATCAAATTATACTTTTTCATGCTCAGGAGAATAAGTTCTTATTACATCTAATACAAAATTCTGTTATAACCACACCATATTTAAAGAACTTCAAGCCATAGTGCAATTCAGTGTCTCATAATGATAAATATTCAGTCGATTCAAAATACTATATATCAAAAATGATGGAATTTCCATTAACAAATTATAAATTTTTATATTCATGAAATAAAAATCAACATGAATCTAGTAACAAATTACCATCTTAATTTATCGTATCAGCGCCACATTCAACAAAAGAACCAGAACTATAATTTGAGTACAGTAATACATAATAATTTTTCGGTCGACTCAAAATACTTTCTATCAAAAACGTCGGAATTTCCAATAACAAATTATACATTTTCTTACTCAAAAGGTTGAGTACTACAAAAATCAGTAACAAATTACCAGCTTAATATACTATATTAGCGAGAACATTCAAAAATAACTCGAACTATAGTTTGGGTTCAGAAATAAAATAATGATAAAATCTATAGTATCGGTCGATTCAAGATACTATATATCAAAAACCTCGGAATTTCCATTATCAAATTATACACTTTCATGCCATCGGGATTAAGTACTACATGAATCTATTAAAAAAAACTTCAGTTTTATTCTGAATTCACTATATCATTATCGTTATGTTCAATAGTTTATTCACGCAATCATTGTTTATACATACGTTCTTTGAATATATTGAATACATACATTGTATACATTTCAATGACCAGTTAAGCAGCTTATATAGCTATACAATTTCTTGTAACATGTATGAACGCAGGCCATGCAAGAAGCAGAGAGACGTCACTTTTTTCACAATCTTTCTTCGTGCATAATATATAGGTCAAGTCAGGTTTTTCTAATTGGCAACTAAGTTTAGTCATAAGTTTTTAAATAACAATCCGATTATATGTTTAATTTTTTTAAATACTTTTTGTAACATGTATGAATGCAGGCCATGCAAGAAGCAGAGAAACGTTACTTTTTTTATACGGTCTCTCTGCGCGCATAATATATAGGTCAGGTCAGGTTCTGTTAACTGGCAGCTAAATTCAGTCATACGTTTTTAAATAACAATCCGATCATATGTTCAATCTTTTTCAATATTTAAATTTTAATAACTTTTTTGTAACAACGAACTTAATTTGAATTAGGCGAATTAGGTAGTTTTTTTTTATTTTCAATTATTCAAGCCAACAAATTATACAAAATGTGCGCGATAAGAAAGATTTTGATTTAAATTTCTTGCATTTGAAAAGGAACGTTTTTGGGTTTTGGGTTTTTCCAATTTTTTTTCCATCTATAAATTTTCATTCATCATTAATTTTAAAACATTAAAAAATAAAATCCGTTAATATAATCATCAATTAATAATTAATATCGTTTAAATAAAATGCAGGTTTTATTTAACAACTGATAACACCAATAGTAAAAAGAACAAAAGAAAAGAAAGAAATGAAAATTGACAGCAGTCCTCTGATGGACCACTTTGGTTATTTGTCCACCAAGCGTCTTGACATTCAGGACCTGATCGATAATTCCAGAAATTTCTTATTTATTGCCAGGCCGATATTCTTGTCCGGGGAAGTCATCAAGAGTTTTCTAATGTTAGCTTTATTTTATTTAACTTTACTATTCTATTTTCCATCATTTTTGTTTTATTAATTTCCACAAATTCTTTATTCTGATTAGTTATTTATTTAATAAATAAAGAAGATTTTGGTTATTAATTAATCAAAAATGATCTTCATCATATATTCTGCCTAATCAGAATTATCTAATTGTAGATTTATAACAGCAAACATCTATTATTATTTTTTCCATTGTCATTTGAATGTTGTTATTAATTTAATTTCATCATTTTATATTATTTCATCTTAATATCATATATAATTATCATAATTAATGGTTATCTTTTTACCTTTATTTAATTTTTAATTGACATTTTAATATGTATTGAATTGTAATCTTTTGGTATCATTTTGCTTCTTGTTCCTCTTATTTATTAATCATTGTAATTATTTTTTTAAAGGTGGGAGAACCGGCTGAATACTGCAGTAACACTGGTCATGATGAATATTTTTGGCTTGTTCATATCTGAATGTTTGTTTTTTTTTTGGTTTAAATTCCTTCTATTGAAAAAAATTTGCTAATTTTTTCATAAATTATGATTTAATAATCTATGTTTATTAAGTGTTTTTTTTAATTTTGAAATTTTCCTTTTTTAAAATATTGATTTTAGTAATGATAAAATTAAAAGTATGAATGAATGATGAGATGTCATAGCAATAATACCATTAACACGTCTGTAAATTTATTCATTCATTCATTATTTCATTCATTCGAAAATAATAAAATACAGATAATTAGTATAATATAAAATTATTTTTTTACTACAGCTGGCCTAATCACGATCTTCGCCCTAGCTTTTACATCCCTAATGACGTTCGGGTTTTTCCACCGCCAGTACAAACTCTTCATCAAAGTCATACCCTCAATTGAACCGGACGCCCCATACAATTGCAAATCTCATTCCGAAAATATGCGGGATTTCCGGCTTTTGTCAGTCCAGTTGAAATTATTTTCACTTTCCGTTTCACCTTTGGGGATTTTTTTTGATGGCTAATATTTATCGTTGTTGTTTCGTTGACTGATTAGTTAATTGTCATTAAGTAATTAATAATCTTATAATGATTTTTAAACATTGTTTTATCTCTTTTATTCACTCATTTGTACAATCATTCATTCATTTACTCATTCATATATTCACTCATTTATTCAAAAGCAATAAAATTGTATGCAATCAATATTAAAGAGTTTGATAGTATTCATATCAAATAATTAACTGAATGTTTGCACTCTTTCATTCATTCATTCATTCATTCATTCATTCATTCATTCATTCATTCATTCATTTTGCCATACATTAATTCATTCACATATTTATGCAATCAGTCATTTATTAATTCCTTCGTCAATTCATTTATTTAATCATTTACGATTCATTCATTAATTCATTTGGCTATTCACACATTCATTCACTCATTCATCCATTCGACAATAATGAAATGCAGGTTATCAGTATTAGAGAGTTCAATAGTATTCATGTCAAATGTTTTGTTGAAGGCTTACTCTGTCATTGCTTGGATTGACCTCAAAATATCATTAAAGTATTTTCTTATTACTTTCAATCCTTAAATCCATCCATCCATCCATCTGTATCTATCTATTTGTCTGTCTGTCCGTCCGTCTGTCTGTCTGTCACTCTGTCTGTCTGTTTGTTTGTCTATCTATTTATCCAATCTTCCATCCATCAATCCGTCATTTATCCATCTGTCTATCGGCCCATCTATCGGTATTCATCCATTTCAACGTCCATCCATTCATCCATTATATTTTTCATATATGATAAATTCCTCTTGTAGGTTTCACGCTATATTGGGATGTTCACTACTGCTCCTGCTCTTTGCACCTTTAAGGTATGCCTGTGCGCGTGTGTGCGCGTGTGTATGTCTAATGTGTATGTTAAAGTTTATAACGCGATATGAAGAAATTAATTGATGTTTCGTTCGTCCATTCATTCATTCATTTATCATTTATTCTCTCATTCATTCATTCATTAGCTCCTACATTTATTCATATTTATTCAGTCTTTTATTCATTCATTCCAAGGTATTTCTTTCTGTTCATCTTGAATCTGGCTGTTCTTCTATCGAGGCCCACAAGCAAGAATGGTATGAGATACTTTTTGTGATTAATTACTTTCGACAAATTCAGCGTTACGAATAATTTTTTTTATAACTTATTTCATAATTTAATAATTATTTCAATCCTCCCACACCTCTTGCTCCATCTATGCTTTCAAAATTTTCAAAAATTTCATTCTCAACCGAAAGACTTTTTCAAAAACACCCTATCTGTTATATTTATAAACAATAAAACACCTCTTTTTGATTGGCAGTTCATGACTCCACCAACATTCCTTCATCGGCCAATGAAACGCCAGAATCTGATTCCCTGCCTCCTATTGCTCCACAATTAACAGCAGCAGCTGCTGCCACTACCACTACTACAGCAACCACTACTACAAATATTACAGCTACTGATAGTAACAACGATACTGTTAACCAAGGTAGAAGTTCAGCTACTGCAACCCTGATGGTTCCAGTTCCAGGTGTGGTTAACATTGCAGACGAGTCTGAAGTTACTTCAGATGTATGTTTTTATTGTTGGGGCTCTCAAATGTATTTCTATTTGGTCCTAGATTCTAATTATATTGATAACAATTATTTTGGTTTTTGGTTATAATTATGATAATAATTATAATATAATAATATAATATAATTTTTTCTTGTTAGTACTCGGATCAGGTAGATGCGTTCTACGCCACGGATTCCGAATGTTCTGAGGTTAGCTTGATGTTTCATTCGGTTTTCCATCCACATAAGAAAGATATCTGTTATATCTATATAAAAATAGTATCGTTACTAAGAATGATTGATTGATTGATACATAGATTTCTAATTTATGGTTGATCGGTTTCACAAAAATGTTTCTGCAAAGTTTGGTTTGCCATGTCGTTCGTAGTTTTATTATTTTTAGTAGTAGTCATTATCAATATTGCATTAACTCAATTAATTAACTTAACTTACCTAATTTAATTAACTTAATTTAATTAACTTAATTTATTATTATTATTGATAATTACTACTAAAAATGGCATTGTTACTTTTGTCATTTTCTTATAAATTTCCAGAAACTAGTGGATGACATGAACTCGGATGAAGATTCGGCGCTGAACGGCCTCACATCAGATGTGGTTAAGAACACTCAACAGCAGCAGACACAAAAGCATCAAAAGTTGCCACAAAATGCCTTGCAAACCTCCCTACAACTGCAGCAACCACAACGGCCACAGCCATTAAAATCATCAATTATGGACGGGGTGACCTATAAACAGTTAGAAACAGAATCTCATGAAGTCCGCACATCCCTACAAACGTCCTCGTCGTCGTCATCATTCCCGACAACATCATTATCATCATCTCCAGCTGCAAAGTCGTTGCTTACGACAACAACTACTACTACTACTACTTCAACAATTTTTTCAACAGGGACGACAACAGCTGCAGTGACAAATTTCAACAATAGAAATTTGCTCAACCAAAAAGTTCCTAATTTTGTCGATAAGTTCATGGAGTTGAAGAACAAAGCTAAAAATATCCCTATGGGTTTTTTACTTTTTTCTATTTTTAGATTTTAAACTTGAAAGTTTCTGTTTATAGATGTTTATTAAGAAGCTTCTAATTATAGATTTCAAAGGCAGCAGCTTCTAATTTGAGATTTTTGAATGAAGAATTTTCTATTTATAGATTTTACAAAAGTTCATAGGTTTCTAATTATAGATTGTAAATAGCTCATACTATCTATAAATTTATATGCTTGGCTATAGTTTTATCTCAGGAATAATTTTAAACGATTTTCTCTTTTAAATTTAATTCCAGAGAAATGTAAAAATTGTGGAGCCATATTTACGGCCATCTTGAAAAGGAGAGTGAGTCCATTCGTATTATTTTTTAATATTTTCCTGAATAAATTAATTCATAGTCAATGGGAGTTTATATATTTACACTCACTCACAGCATATTTGCAATTGCTGTGGCAATCACTTCTGCTCTCGCTGCTGCTCCCACAAAGTTCCTCGCTCCAGATTTGGCGCTACCGGTATGTTAATTATTATGTTAATTATTGAATAAATTATGTTAATTGGCTAATATTTATTCTAATTAGCCCCGGCAGCTCAGACCGAAACGGTTGCTGTGTGCACTGGTTGCCTGCATAAGCTCATAGAACAACGCAAGGAAAAAGTCACATAGTCTCTACCATTTATTCGTGATGTATGCATGTATGTGTGTGTGTGTTTGTATGTGTGTTTGTGTGTTTGTGTGTGTGTGTTTGTATGTGAGTGAGTGTGTGTGTGTTTGTATGTGAGTGTGTGTGTGTTTGTATGTGAGTGTGTGTGTGTGTGTGTATGTGTGTGTGTGTGTACGTTGGTATAAGTGTTTGTATTATTTATTTATTTTCTTTAATATATCTTCACCATCTACTCAAACAAACAAATTCAATGCGATGATGGATCAAATTTATTTTTACCAATTTACATTTTATTTCATTCAATTGAATATATATATATATATATATTCTTGTAAGTCTCTCTCTCTCTCTCTCTCTCTCTCTCTCTATATATATATATATATATATATATATATATATATATATATATATATATATGAATGTATGTATTGTGTACTTTTGAAACTGCCATTTATGCATTATAGTCTTTTCGTTATTTTTCATTATTATCTTTACAAACTTCCATCTCAAATCTCTTGCGTTAGAAATCGCATATATATATATATATATGTATGTATGTATATATATATATATATATATATATATATATATGTATGTATGTATATATATATATATATATATATATATATATATAGAGTGAGAGAGAGGAGAGAGAAAGATTTACATGTTTTGTTTTATAGTATTGTCGATTTAGGTTTGGTTATATTGAGTAGTATTTTATGATTTATGTACAATCAATTGGAGCACTCATTCATCTATTTTAATTTAAACTCAAGTTTTATCGATTCAATTCTTATTGAGAATGTAAATTTTTTTAAAATATCAATTCTGACATTTTTTTATGTTGTATTGATTTATATACGGTTATATAGATTTATATATAGTTATGCAGAGTTATTGATTATATATAGTTATATAGTGTTATATATGGTTTTTAATGTAAAGGTAGTTTTGATATGGTCCTTTATTTTCATATCGGTTCTTTGAAGTTGTTGTTCCAGTTTGGTTGTCATTGGCCACGTTTTTGCACCATACAACAACACACACACAATTTCCTAATTCAGCCACTGTGTATGCAGTGTGTGTGTTACAAATATGTATATACAGTGTGTGTGTGTGTGTGTGTTTGTATGTCTTAACAAATTTGTTGCTAAGTTTGCCTGTGCGTGTATGCTTATGACCACGTCATACATATTTATCTACATAAGAAGACTGACAAAGAAAGAAAATATATTTATTGCTCTGTTTATTTAAAAAAAGTGACGTCACACTTGCGTTTACTCCTTCCCCCTCATTACAAAGTGTCACAAATGTTTTGACCACCTCCCCCCCTTGAAGCGTGACATCCTTATCGGATGGCTCCTTACAGTATCAGACAGTTTCTCATGGTACTGTATATAATACGTGCAAAATGTGTGACTATAGTTCAATCCTAGTAAGCCAACATATAGCTTCAGTAAGCCACTATATTTAGCCGGAAAACAAGCAATTGTTATATTCAAATTAACAAAAATAATTTTAAAATACATAATTCTATTTAATAAAATTAAAAAAAATTACAGTTTTGTTTTAAACACAATAAGTCAAGTAAATAGTTCATTGATATGTTGTTTGCTAAAACACATGCAATTTCACAAGTAGCCCACCCGACACTTAAAATTCACTTTTAATTTCTCCAATTTTTCTAAAAATCACGCAAAAGCTAACTTAACAGTTGAAAAACCCAATTTAATGAATTAGTTAGTCAGTTAACTCAGTAACAAATCTCAATACATACGAATATGTCATCCGTATTAAAATCAAATAATTCAGAAATTGACGATGAGCGGCTTGCGTTTTTCATGGCCCCATTCCGTAAAGACCGAAGCACTAATCCACTTTCGTGGGACAGTAAAATGAAATTTTGGGCCGATAGCATCAGAGATTATTGCCTAAAAAATAGACAACTTGTTTTCAACGCTAAAAGTCTACCGGAGAAGTTGAAGAAAAATTCGTCTGTTCCCCAATGCTTGAATGTTGTTCTACATGAAATGTTAAGGTAGGTCCTCTCTTCTCTTTTATTCTGACTGTATGTTGGAAAAAATTTGTAAACGTCCGGAGCACAAAATTGTGATAATAAATTGAAAAAAACCTTTTGTGTTTTAAAATTTTTTTGTTTTTATTAATTAATTAAAATTAAAAGTATATATTTATAAGTTAGAGATTAAGAGTTAAGGTTAAAACTTTTTTTTATTAAAAGTTTAATTAAATTGAAAATGTTATTCATTAATTGCTTGCTTATGATGGTTAATTGTTGTTAATTATATGGTCTTACATTGGGATTAGCATTAGCTTCTAATTCTTTAATTAATTTACTTCCCTATTTCAATTTTTTTCCATTTACAACAGAAATCGATCACTTCAAAGTCTGTCAGACTTTAGCTCAGCCTGCAACACTGGCTGGCTCTCCTGGACCTTCAACTCATTAGTCACAAAACCAGTTAAATGGGGTTACAATACGTTTCTAAAAGGTTTCTAGCTTAAATTAACATAAAATATCAACTGATTATCATAATTTATTATCATTTAATTTACTTAAAATCCCCAAGGATCATTATCATGGGTGTACAGTTGGGCGACAGGTGGTGATGGTAATGATGGTTATGTGTTTGATCTCTACAGTCATCAAAGAAGATTGCCCGATGAAGAATTTGTTCTAGTCGATCTAGTTAAGGTTGTATATATATATATATATATAGTTTACATATGCACATGCACATATATAGTATATATATAATGAAATGTATATTTAAACTACAAATGACATTTAATGCATATGTATGAATGTATTCTATTTATAATATATATTTATGTGTATATATACTTTTAAAGGAAGCTGCTAGTAATGTATATGCCCACCACAATAATAACGTCATGTATGACGTAACGGACAATGTCGTCAGCTACGACGTACTGCAACGACAATGTCATCATATCTGCTCCGATGAGAAATCATTCGAGGTGGCCATTTTAGAGTTGTGCAGGCAGAAGTTGTGCTGTGTAAAAGTGAATGCCGACGGTGATAAGGTCTATAATATATACTTTCAATATTTTAATATTTGATTTTGACTTATCTTCAGGTATTAATTTTTATATTTGAATAAATGTTTTAAGATAACTATCGTCTGCGTGGATTTGTAAATAAATTTAATTTTAACTAATTTGTATGTTCTTAATTTTAGATCATAATGATGAAATCGTCGTCAAAGAAAAAATCTCAAATGCAAGGAAATGAATTGAAAATCTATAAGTGGCTGGCTCTCATTCCTTAACTTTTTCATTAATTTTAAACCATCATAGTTTTTATCAGAATTACCACCAAGGAAGACTATTTCTTCATTATTCTGCTATTAAGATGACTAATTTGGTTAAATATCACCTTATTACGTAGTTTACAAACTTACATGATGGTAATACTTTAATTTTTTTTCTACAAACGCCTTTTACATTGTGCAATTTTCTTTTTTGTTGTTATTTTATCACTCATTAATATTCATTTCAACTCTAATAATATTATTCATAATAAATTATGTCAATGAGTATGTTAAATTATCCATTGGTACTCTTTGTAACCAATGGCGTGCGGTTCAATTTCAGATTGAAGATGGCTGAAGGGAAGATGGAAGCTGAGATAACGAAAGTAGAAAAACAAATGGAGGAGTGCGTATTATTATCATAAATGCCTCTTTTTTATTATGTCAATAATTGTTTTATCATAATTATTATTTTATTATTATTTTATTTTGCTTTCGTAATTGTTGTTCCATTGTTACTATAATTACTTGATTTTTTTTGGGGGGTCACCTGTGTCACTTCTTGCTCGAGGCTTTATAAATTAAATTACTATAATAATAATAATAATAACTTTAATTATTTTATTACTGTTGTTTTATTATTATTATTATTATTATTATTACTACCACTACTACTACTTAACATGACCATCTCCACATGCCTTTCCAGGTGCAGACTTAACGCTAAGCAGTACCTTCAGCAAGGAAAAAAGAGCATTGTAAGAAATGGATAATTAATTTTTTCAAGTTTCAATTGTTAAATGTTTAAAGTTATAATATTAAATTATGTATATTTAAATTTGATTGTTTGAAAATTTTTTTGAAAATTGTATGAATTTTTTGAAGATTGTATGTGTATTTGAACATGTACGTATGCGTATTTGAAGATTGTATGTGTATTTGAACATGTACGTATGCGTATTTGAAGATTGTATGTGTATTTGAACATGTACGTATGCGTATTTGAAGATCGTATGTGTATTTGAATGTGTATGGATATTCTTATGAAAGGCCTTGAAATTCTTGAAGAAGAAGAAAAGTTTGGAGTTGGTGTTGAAGCAAAGAGAGCAGGCTATTGATAAAATTTGCAACCTCATCTCTATCATACAGCAAACTGAGTCTAATCAACAGGCGACTGTCTTTAATTATTATTTATTATTTTTATCGTTGCTAGCTAATATAGTCATTATTATAGAATGATTATCGTTATACTTATCATCTGCTATTCATAGGTTATCGTTTTAATCATTTATTATTAATTCTGCAACTGTTAAAGAGCTAGATATGTATGATAATATAATATTTTAAGAACTTTTCAAAATATATTTCGTCCCTAAAAAAAAGATCCTAGATGCATACTCGTCAGGAGTGCAGGCTTTCAAGGGCTTGAGGGAGCAAACGGGTTTGAATGAAAGCAACATAGACGATACAATGCTTGACATTCAAGAAGTATGCTTAATTCATTCATTAACTTTTTCATACGTTATCTGTTTGTTTTTTTCAAATTATTTATCTATCCATTTATTCACTCATTCAATTTTTCCTTTTTCTATTTGTTAATCCACATTTCATTCTCATGCACTTCATTCTCAAAGAATCTCAATCAACTGATTCTTACTTTTTTTTGTTCTAGGCCTTCGAGACGAGTGAACAAATCAATCAAACGATATCTCAACCAATCGCAGACACGACTGATTATAATATGGACGAATTAGAGGCGGAGCTTAACGACATATTGACATCTACCAGTGCTGAAGACTACTTGAAAGGTGGTAATAAATCGATATTAATTAACCTCATTAGCATTCCCGAGCTCTATATAAGAATACCGTGAGATATTTATGATATCTCGTTAATATTCATAAATTCTACCATCCAGACTTGGAGAATCTTCCCTCTGTTCCCTCACACGAGCCGGGCATAACTCCGCCCAAAATTTCCACGCCAGTCAATCAGAAGAGAGTTGCAGTTAAAGACGCCCTTTAATTTTATTAAACTGACATTTGCTTTTTTATTTTTTTATACATGTGTTTTGTGTTGTCCTTCGTAATCTCCATCGATAAATGGGTTAGCTTAAGGTAGACAAAATTCATAAAGTTCTGTTTCAACTTATTATCGATATACGTTGGAGGTGCATACATTTAAAATTGTACACGACCACGAATAGGTGCATGTATGTACATTTGTATACATCGACTCGCTGGTACGTTTACAATACACTTATGTATGAAGTACACACGAATACACACTGGCAAAAATATTATGACTAAGGAATGAATTTATAAAATAGAATCGACTTTAATAAATTAAAAATGCCTATCTTTATATAACCAAATACCGATGTTGTGATGATACATCAAGTAAATAATGATCGTATCAATAAATTGTCCTATCAATAGATTATGATCGTACCAAAATATATAATAGGCTCTCTGATTTTTAGTTCCATTATTGTTTTTGTATTTTTTCCACCACTGTTGCCGAACCTAATGTGCTTTACCCTGATTCAGAAGGTTGGTTGATTGTACACCTGATTGGATTGATTGTACGCTTGATTGATTGATTGTACATCTGATTGATTGATTTCGAAGGATTGTTTGTTGATTAATTGCTGATCGATTTTAGATGATTTACTGTTTATTGATTTTATGATGAACGATCGTTTAGAGGTGAATTGATTCCTAATGATTGGTTGATCGATCGATCGATAGAATATAAATTATTTTCAATTCTTAAATAATCACTAGCAGCATTCCAAAGCGCATACTCTCGAGCAAGAGCAACGGCATCACATTATCTGATAGCTGAGGTAAAAATCATTGATGAATGAAACACAAAATAACGAGACGTTACAATAACAATACGGAATATATACAATCGCGGACAGACCATTTCATCATAGCTTCGACGGCGTGCACCCGAACAAGTCTTTTTTGATCGTCCAGTGATTGTCGGATGATTAGAAAGGCTGCTTTCGAATTGGTCAGGAGCTGGTCAGGCGGTATATGATGAGGTAGGAGGGCTAGGCATTTTAACGCTTCCATTCTTACCGTCTGCGGAGCATTTAAAAGTTTGTGTGTGTATGTATGCATGGGTGTGTGTGTGTGTGTACGTATTATTAATATAAGAAAACTTGTATAGAGACTTTTATAGAACTAGCCAAAGGCGCTATCCGGCATAATCAAAAGAAAAATTTTGTCCATATAAGACGTGATCAAACAAAAACATAAATAAATATTTTGAAAATAAACATAAAATAAAGATTATGTATGATATGTATGTATGTTCGTATAGATTACATATTCTATGTATGGTTTTATATACGTGAATTTATATATATATATTATATATATATATACCATGTTGGAGGGGCATCTCGATAGACTCAATAGTTTTGGTAGGATGTCGTTGATGAGCCTTTGAAAAAAAATAAAACCTATTTATAAATATTTTTAATATTATTATAATTAATGATTACCATAATTAATTATTATTATATTTATTATTAAAAATGCAATATTAATAATATTAGTGTGATTATTGTTAAGGTTAATAATTTAGCTACATGATTATATGATCCGGAGATGCACTGATGAAGTTCTGTAAAGTCCTCAAGGATGATATATAAATCTCAAAATGTTGATGTTGTTGTTGCTGATGATGTTTTTGTTGTTGTTGTTGTTGCTGATGTTGTTGTTGTTGCTGATGTTGTTGTTGCTGATGTTGTTGTTGCTGATGTTGTTGTTGCTGATGTTGTTGTTGCTGATGTTGTTGTTGCTGATGTTGTTGTTGCTGATGTTGTTGTTGCTGATGTTGTTGTTGCTGATGTTGTTGTTGCTGATGTTGTTGTTGATGTTTTTGTTGTTGTTTTTGTAAGAATTGTTGCTTAATTTGTTGAAGTTGTTGTTCAATTGTCTCATGCTGACCGAGCGACGCTATAATCATCGGTAGAATCTAGAACAAATTGTTATAAGTATAATTACCATTAATTATTAAGATAAATTATAATTAATTATTATTATTATTATACACACGTGCGTACCAGAGGTATTTCCTGCTTAATCACAGACTTCGGTACGCCTTCGATCATGTGATGCATTGATCTTAGGTACTCTTCTATGCATTCTGATAGGAAATGAATTAGTGAATGAATGAATTAGTGAATGAATGAATTAGTGAACAAATGAGTTGGTGAGTAAATGAGTTGGTGAATGAATGAATTAGTGAATGAATGAATTGGTGAATTAGTGTACGAAAAATAAATGACTGACTGAATGACTGGAGGAATGAATGAAGGAACGAATGAAAACACAAACCATTTGATGAGGATGATGATGACGACGGTGATGATGACGATGATGACGACACACAGGCAAAATATCCATCGGTCAATCTACAGATAATCATGTTAAAAAATCTCTGCCTATATAGCATGGTGACGTTGCAATGGGTCTCGATGTTGATGACGTCATCGAACTCATCCATTATTATCTTTACTCCGTCACTCACTCTGAATGTTCTTGATGACGATGATGATGATACAGGTTCGGCCAACATGTCAATCAGCTGAATTAGTGAGAAAAAAATTTGTATCACAAATTAAACGATTTTTAAATGGTTTGTGATTTTAAATAATGTTGATGGTGATGATGATGATGATATTAATAACAATAATAATAAAGATGATGATGATAGTAACAATAATAATAACAATAATAATTATTATTGTAATCATGACCTGAAAAGCAAAGACGGTTTGAGACTGATGGTTCATGGCAACGAGTGCTTTAGACACCCAGGACCAAAGAATCAAACAGTTCTCAAAATATCTCGACCTCATCTCATCATGGTCTTTTTTCTTACTTTCAGAAAAGACTCTCAATAATGTATCTTGATACCTTTCGATGATTGTATCTATGTTGTTGCTGTTGTGGTTGTCGTTTTTCGATTTGTTGATGAGCATCGCGACACACTTGGCAGCTAGTACTGCCGTTGACGTGTTCGTTGGTGCAGCTGTCGACAGCGTCTCTGTCGCTGCTGACGCCACTGCCTCAGATTTAGCTACAACGATATTAAAACACGCTTCCAAAACTTCTGTTGTTTGCCCAAACTTCTCCTTCAACAATAATTATATTAAATAAATAAATAATTATTATATGAATAATAATATATAATTAATTATAATTTGTAGAATGAATTGATTATAATTTGTAGAATGAGAGGAGAAAAAACTGACAATCTGCTTGATAACACAGAAAGTTGACAGCAACAACAACAGCTTGACATCTCTATGACGCTGACAAAAACCTTCCGCCATTTCGTCTTTAACTTCCTTAAAGTAATTACGATAACAATTATTACTATCTGTTGGCTTATTTATTCATTTTATAGCATATTATTGAAAAATAAGTTAATGAATAGTTACGTAATGCATTAAAAATTATGTTTATAGTTATAATGCTAAAATTGATGAATGGTTTATGAATAAATTATAGGTTTCCGTGTTTTTTATCTGTCTTGGTCATTGCAATGATGAATATTGTTAATGTCATTTATTGAATTATATAACTATATAATATAATAGATTTATGAATAAATTAGGCTGAATAAATTATGTAAATTATATATGTTTTAAAAATAAATTATGATAATGGAATCACTTTGAAACGTTGCTCAAAATCGAAGAAACTTTTTACGGCCTCTTCAGCGTAAGGCTGAATGCACCTTTAATGAAATAAATTACATTAATAATTATTATTTCTGTAATTATTATTATTAATAATAATTATTTCTAATTATAGTCTCGAATATAACAATTGAGAATCATAACAACAACAATAATTGTAATAGTGACAATGTTAATATTATGAAATTATTGGCCTCACTCAAATTCACTATCCTGAGATATCAATCTTATACACTTTGCTAAACCAACAATCAGGTCGTGAATTTTCTCAATTTCACCGAACTGATTGCTAATACTCTTTGGAGACTCCGAAATAACGTGCATACATTCAGCTATAAAAATATCCGTCAGGTATTTCCTGGGTTCTTCCAGTTTCAAACTCATCGATTTCGAAACTATCTTTTGCAAGGCTTCGAGACACGACGATAAAGACGACGGTAGAGATGGCGACTGTGTCAGTGAGCCCGCTATAGCGTTAGTATAAAACACGTCTCTAATGTATTTCAGCAGCTTTGCCGAAACCTTCTTGACGAATTCCACATCCTTGTAGAAGCACGGTGCCAAAGAAACCAAATAACTCAATCTAGGTACATCGCTACTTTTGCCGTCGGGTGAAGATTCTAGAACTATAAAAAAAAATGATCATTACTCGTTTAATTTATTTATTTAATAAAATAATTGATTTAATATATCAATGATTAAAAAAGCGAAAATGTTAGTAACTCTTCTCTAAATGAGAAAATAGCTCCGCAGATAAGATACTCATTGAGGCCATTTTGAGGTCGCCGGAGACACACATTTTTTCTAACAAACATTCGCTTTCACTTCTGGAAAGAAATATTACCTCAATGAGTTTAAATATAAATATATATTTATAGTAATAATAATATCTATTATAATTATCCATAATTATCTATAATAATAATAAGAGAAATTTTTCCAAAACCTGACCTCACTAGATCGGCATTGGCGGTTAGTATCACTTGAATAAAATGAAGTGCTACACTATTTTCCTCGTCTGCATCGAAGAGATCGTTGAAAAGCAGCATGGCGGACAGGCATTTCAAGGAAACCAGTAGGAGATAGTGGCTAGTTGTCGTCGATGTTAAGGCCGACAAAATTTGTGACTTCCATTTTGATAAAATTTTGTTTCGTTGCTCGCCCCAGCGCTGCTGTTCTTGAAGTTCTGCCTCGATTAACGACAGCAAGGCTTGAACTATTCCTATTCTGTCTTTTACCTGGATAATATTAATAGTAATACTATTAGTATCATTTATAAAGCGCGCCCTTTCAACGCGCATACCTACTGAATCAAACAACTCCCCGCGAAAACGAAGTAGATATGTACGTAGGTGGGCTTACGCGCATTAGCAAGGCACATAATAGTAAATAGGTGACCTCTTTTGCGTTTGAAACCAGTCGATGGAGTGCAAAAGACCACTAAAACAACTTACAACAATAGCAAATACATCAACTACTACAACATAAATAGCATCAACAACATACTTGCTGGTGAACTTCAAATTCGTTTAATAAAGTCTTCAAAACTCTATCCAACATTAACGATCGGGCCTCCATTGATGACGTCAACACAGCCAAAATGAGCTTCACTGATTGGTTAAAAATTTGAAGGGCGGGCTCTTGAAGGTACTTTCCACAATCTATTCATAGATAAATGAATATTAATGAGGCTACATTATCAGATCATCATCTTCTTCCATATTCATCATCATTGACAAAGAATATTATCATCCGGTCAACCAATTTGCACATAAAAAATAAACTGTGCTTTCTTTAAACTCTTCATCACTATTTATCATTATCACAACTACCACCACTGCCACTACTACCATCATCACCACCACCACCATCATCATAAAAACCAACCTTTCCAAACGATGTTAATAAATTTGATGAGATCATCATCATCACAACGCATAACCACATCTTCTCTCTTGTTCATTTCATCGTCATCATCTTTACTATCTTTAGTAGTAGCAGCAGCAGTAGTAGTAGTGATATTAACATCGTTATTGTTGTTACTGTCATCATAATCGTCGTTGTTGTTGCTATTGTTATTATTATTGTTGTTGTTATTGTTGCAACGAGATAAGCATGACGTCATAGCACTGAGTGCCTTCAAACTTGACTGCTCGAGATCAGAATTCGATGAAAATATCTGATGATGATGTTGTTGAAGATGATGATGAGGAGGAAGTTGTTGATGATTATGATGTTGTTGTTGTTGATGATGATGGTGTTGTTGATGATGATGGTGTTGTTGTTGATGATGACGATGATGTTGATAATGATGACGATGATGATAATCTTTATTTCATTCCACTTCATATTTGATCATAAAACAAAAACGATAATAATAATAATAAAAAGAATAATAATAATTTACGCACATCTCTTTTTATACTGTCCCAAAAACCGCTGGAATATTTTGATATCTTTGCCGGATGGTACACTTGACAACAGTCAGTCTGTTGATTCAAATTAGGAAAACCAGGGAAAGATAAGATACAAACAAAAAATCTTACAAAATGAATATAATACCCAAAAATAATCGACTTTTAACTACAAATTAGTAGACAGATATAAAACAAAGAATAAAAAAATTCTCACAAAATAATCTAGAGAATCATTTTTCGACTGAGAATTAGTGGATTGGAGTTTTTCAATGAATAGTGGTAGCGCGTAGTCTGCAAACTCTGTTGTTGACGAGAAACAGGTCTTCAAACTCGTCGACAGTTCATCTCTAGATATTTTCTCATTTATGTGGGGAGGCTTTGGTAATAAAGATTCGTTGGTTTATTTATTTTTTCATTCATTCATTCATTTATTTAACTGTTCTTTCATTCATTCATTCATTTGGCTGACTGTTTTTTATTTGTTTATTCGTTCTTTCATCCATTCAACTCTATTCATTAATTCTCACTTACGTTAAGAGGCTAAATAACAAAAATTTGTTTGTGGTCCATTCAAGAATTCGTTCGTTCACCCGTTTGTCCATTTATTTATTCATTCGTTCATTCATTCATTCATTAAGCTTTTCATTTATTTATCAAACCGTTCATTCGTTCACTCATTCATTCATCTAATCGCAAAAGTAAAACTCGAACAGGTTTAAAGTCGATGGGGAAGTAGCAAGCAATGACTTCAAACAAATCCTCGGCCACTACGCCTAATTTGAAACGTCGGCCAATTAGTGACACTAATTTGAAGATGGTGAGCAAATTTCTGGGGTCTCGTTCGGAGTCTACAGCTTGAGTGAACCCGAGTACGAATTCACCGTCGTTCATTTCTTCAAGATCTGTTTTAATGTTAGTGTATGTAATGTTTAGTCGGCAAATAAGGTTAACAGTGGCAAAATAATAACCAGATGATCGATGTTCCACAAAATTCTGTAGTATCATATAAACGAGATATCTATCATTCTGTACCAAGGTCTGAACTGTTAAGTCCTTATAGATACATCGAACTATGTATATTACCGTTTCTCTTTTCATGGCAGCCGATTTGGACTGTTTTTGTACGAGATTTCAATTTTTTAATCATTCATTCATTTCTTTTATTTTGCTTGTATGCTTGTTAAATATTGTTTTTACATGTTTATTGATTTGAATAATTGTTAAATAGGTAATCGATGAGATCTCAACCCACCAAAAACTCCAACCCTTTTAGACAGGCAGGTGCAATGAGGTGGTGATCAGTAAACTTTGCGCACAAGAATTCGGCCAGGACTTCGACTGTTTTAAGAGTTAAAAATTTGATTTTTGAACAAACCTGTGAAATAGCAACAGTAATACTAGTAGAAGTAGTAGTAGTTGTTGTAGTAGTAGAAGTGGTAGTAGTAGTAGTAATATTAGCAGTGAAATAGTCTAATCGACAATATATAAAAAAAAAAATCCAAATTTTTTTTTTTGTAATACTAGCAACAATTGCAATAACGTCAGCATGGTAGTAATAGTAAAGGCAGTAGTAGCAGTAGTAAAAGTAGTAATAACATTACAACAGTAACACATTTATAGCAGCTTAATTGTTTGATCACAAATATATATGAAAAACCTTACAAATACGAATAAATCTATTTATTGTTAGATCAGTGTAGTAGCATAAGTAGCAGTAGTAGCAGTAAAAATATCACAAGTAGTGGTAGCAGTAGTAGTAATGTTTTAAAGAATAATATTTTTGTTTTAGTAAAAGCTTTTAACAAATAATATATATACATGACACAATTTACAACAAGTATGAAATACTAGAAATAATTGTGGTGATGTCAGTATCGCTACTACAGTAGCCACAGCAGTAGTAAAAGTAGATATACTAGCAGCAGCAGTAGTAGTAGTACTAGCAGAAGTAGTAATAATAGTAGTAGCAGTGTTTAGTGGTAGTCGAAATAAATATAATACCATTACAAATAATATGGTTTAATCAATAAACTGGAAGAAAAAAATTTGAGATAAAAAGAAAAATGAAATAATATTTATAAATAAAAATATTTTATAATAAATAAATAAATAATAATAAATAAATAAATAATAAATAGATAAAAATGTCTGGCATAATTTCAGTACTTTCTTTCCCGTTGAAAAATTTAGCGTTGAGTTTGCTTATGATTTCAGACAAAAGTTTTGTGGCTATCAGTCTCTTCTTGTTTTCAGGACTCAGCAAAAATTCCCTTTGATAAATATCATTAATTTATTTATTTATAATTATAATTAATTATCAATATATTAAATGACGATTAATAAAATAAAATTTATTTAAAAAAATGTTTAATGTCTGACAGACAAACCCAATGGACTGAATGAATTCAAGAAACTCTATATTGCCAGATTCAAGATCTTTGGTAAAGTTAGGTTAAAAGCTAAATATAACTAAAATAAAATTAAGAGTGAAATTCTGCCACTATTATATAAATATTAGTAACTTGGCATTAGTTAGGTTTAAATTTGATTATATATTGAATTAATCAAATGACGAATACAGGCTGATAAAAAATGAAATAAAGGGTAAATCTAACTAAATAAAATAAAAGTAGGAATTAATAAGAAATTAATGAAAATTTGTTTTTGCATGATCTCTTAAATTATTTTGACAAAATTTAAGAAAGATAAATAGAAGAAAAAAATTGAAAAATTTAATGCTAACCGACAACAAATCGATCGATGTCGTCTTCACTGATTTCGTCTTGCACGGATTTTAAAATTAGTTTCGAGCACGTCTTTTCTGTGGAGGTCGCCATGTTTTTGTTTGTATGTCACTTTTAAAATTTAATATTAAAAGTTGATCGAAGTAATTAATTTTATGGAAGGTCAGAGAATAATTGCAAAAATCATTTCATGAATCACTTTGTACGTTTAAAACTATTCATTTTAATTAATTACTCTTGGTATTTACTTAAAATTAACATTAAATTAATAATAATAAAACACGTATTAATGCAGAAAATCATATCATAAATTTTAACGTATGAATGTAATTTTGCATGAATGTGCACGGGAATTTAGAAGAAATACCGTGGTTATTTGGATGATTTTGGTAAAAACGTCATATATATATATATATATATATATATATATATATATATATATATATATATATAAATCCATATAATTGTGCAAATTTTCATCTTTTATTGCTGATGTAATGAGTAAAAACTAAAAAGAGATGCATTTCAGATGGTTTTTATTTGTTTCTTACCAAAATTTTAATAATTCAAAGTTGCCATTCTTCTGTAAGCTAAATTGAAATTTGTAGCAATAAAATTATAACATCTATTAGCTAAAAAAACTAAAATTACTCATTTTCACAAATAAAATACGATATACCTACCTTTTCCTTATTCAAAATTCATCAACAATATAATGACTAGACAGAAGTGCAAAAAGGTTTGAGATAACTAGAAAGCACAATCATCGAGTGATTTGACGCCTGGAGCCAACGAAAAATCATAGAGACAGTTGTAACAATGAAAAGGTTTCCTATTTTTTTTTCATTTTTATTAATCTTATTATTTGTAGTAATAGTAGTAGAAGCAGCAGCAGTAGCAGCATCAGCAAAAGTAGTAGTAGTAGAAGCAGCAGCAGCGACAGCAAAAGTAGCTGCAGTATTAGCAGTAGTTGTAGTAGTAGTGGTAGTAATGTTTTAGATTTCATAATTATTTAACGGTTACTAATAAAAATGAGAGTTAATTTCAGGGAAATTTCCAATTGCATCATTTTATAGGAAAATTTAGGAAAGTGAAATTGGGTTTTTTATGATTAATATTTTTAGACCTATGTATATACATACAAACAAACAAACAAACATATGTACAAACACACATACAAACGTACATACAAACAAACATACAAACAAACATACAAACAAACATACAAACAAACATACATACATACATACATACAAACTTACATATTGATACATACATATATTCAGATAGACATCTTAAACGCTTAGGCCTTTACGAATGATGATTTCGAGATGTTTTGAAGACATTGAATTTACTGTCATTTTCAATAAATTTATCAACTAATAACATAAAAATTACGCTAATTGAAGTGTATATAATATTAAATTTGATTAATTCAATTAAAATTCGAAATTTAGAGTTGA
>NW_008705398.1:263261-273261 GCF_000326865.2 Helobdella robusta | reverse complement strand
AAACAACCTCACGTATGTGTATAGAACATGCGAATGAAGTGTATTGATACTGCACGAGAAGACTATAACGATGGTGGGTTAATTAATCTCTGTGAGACTTTGCAATAAACAGCCTGTCTTATGTCGTGTATTTAAAGAATGAAGATTTCTAAGTTATCTTATCACTGATGTTATTATTATCATTATTATTTATCAATCAAGCAGAAAGCAGCGTCACTGGATATTTTTCTCATCATCATCATTAATGTATGTTAAATGTATAAGACTATTAATGATGACACAGCTCATATCTCTAAACTTACAAATTTTGTACAGTACTAACAACAAGATTTTTGTGAAATTTAATAAATAAATAAATTTTAGTAAATGTTGTATGTCTTCTTCTTCTTCTTCTTCTTCTTCTTCTTCTTCATCCTTTCAGTAAATTTGAGACCATCGCCCTGCAAAACAAAATCCGATCTGTAAAACTTTGTAGCGGTTGAAATGTAGGTACTGGTATTCAACAATTGACGCAAGGGGTCTTAACGGATGTTATTCGTCGTTGTCGGCCAGTTCTTCTCCTTGCAATCTTTCAAATAGTTGTTGGAGTGTTACATTTTTCCTCTGCTGCTCATTACGACTCTGAGTCCTGGACAATTTCTAAAGAAATGGAAAAAGATTAATGATGTTGGGATGTGGTTTTTGGGAAGAATTATGAAAATTAGTTGGACCTCTCATGCTGAAAAAAGGAATGAAAACTAACAACCAAAGGTATATGGCATATAAGTTTTCATGTATGTTAAACTAAAACACAGCGCTAAATCATTACTTCATACTTAAAAGTAAACTCAAATGACAAGTCACTGAAATTCTAATTTGACATTTATTCCTGTAATCCTTATCTCCGAAAAATTTTATTTTTACTAAAACTATACAAAAAACTAATTTTAATTTACTAATATTTCAATGTAAAAAGTTAAACTAGGTAGCTAATTCACCAAGAAACGATTTGTTTTGATAATCATAAAAAATACTTTAGCGTTGCACATTCTTAAAAATTACCGTACACATTGCTTAACATAAGAACCAAGACTTAACCAAGACACAATCCAAATACACAAACATAGTCAATAACTTTCATATTATTATTATTATGTTGAACACAAAATACGAAAAACAACCCAACACACGGCTGTCTGGTGAAAAATTAAACTTATAATAGGAGAGTCAAAAATGAAGTTTTTATATTAAAAACCCCCATGTATATACATATGTTAGTATATTTAAATACATACATGAGCGAAGGCTCGCGATTGTATGTATGAATATGAACGTACGTATGTAATGTAAGCAGTATTAGCAATCTCATTAAATTAAACAGTATTTGGGTAGTAATCATTTATGATATAAACTATATAATTTATATATATATATATATATATATATGTGTGAATATATGTGTGTGTGTACGTATGTATGTACGTAAAACAAACAAATCATAAATATCAACCAATCACAAAATTGTGAAACCTTTTGGCATTGTAAACAGTCAATACAATTTAATTATATAGTTTTTGAATGGTTTTAAATAAATAAATGAACAAAAAAACAAATTAAAACTTAATCAACTGAATCAATCAATCAATCAATTAATTACCCTTTAAAAATAAAATAGAAACTTGAAAAAACGAAAAAATCAGTGTTTTGCCAAAATTTTCATTGATATAAATTGTACGAGAGGTTGAATAATAATTATTTTAATTAATTAATTAATTATATCTACAATTATATAGTTTAAAAGTAGTATCAACAGTAACTAACTAAATTATAAATGAATTGGCCAATAATAATAGTAAAATTTAATAAATAATATGAAATGAAAACATATTTAATAACTGAATACAATTGGGTACTAGATTAATTCAAGGAAAAAAATAATATAACAGATTGAGTAATAAAAAAAAATAAATTATTCCATAAATAATAAATAAATAAATGAATAAATAAATATTATAGTAAATAGAAATATAATTAGATCAAGTATACGGATTCCTTGCTCTTCCAGGTTTCAAAGCCGCCAGGAAAATACCTGGCTCTTGAGGGAAGAATTATTTTAGTTATTCACAATTTTTTTAAATTATTTATTTGGGTTTAATTACGAAATTTTATTTAAACAAAAACTTTCCTTAAAACCTTATTAATAAAAATTTGATGAATCATCCAATTAAAAAAGGGATGGTTAGAAGCTAGCCACACTAAAAGTGAATGGATATATATATATATATATATATATATAGAGAGAGAGAGAGAGAGAGAGAGAATGTCCTGGTTATGACATTAAACTGACCCTCACTGCCTTGTGAGTGATGTTGGATCATCAAAGGCTAGGCCCACCGCTTATAACTGTGGTTGCTTAAGGAAGGGCGTCCTGTGTAAAAACTAGCCAAATAATAATACTTATGATGACGGAAAAAACAATGGCCCTCAGTATCCGGCAGAAGAGGGTGCGAAAAATCTCCGGAGACCCAGTCCATGGGGTTGTGGTGCAAGGCCCTGTGGATGGTCTGGCTACTGGCACCCCACTCTATAGTGTGGCGGTGCAAGACACTATAGATGGAAGGACTACTTGTAGACCAAGGGGTTGGAGGTTTGGTACCTGGAATGTAGGCACGTTGACAGGAAGAAGTTTGGAAGTGGTGGAGGAGCTGCAGAGGAGAATGGTTGACGTGGCTGCATTACAGGAGATCAGATGGAAGGGTGAGGGTACAAGGTTTGTGGGGGCTAAAGGTGGAAGATATAAGTTGTAGTGGAAGGGGGATGATGGTACGGGAGGAGTTGGTGTGATGGTAAGAGAAGAGTTGGTGGAGAAGGTGTTGGAAGTGAGGCGGAGAAGCAATGGGGTAATTGTGGTGGTGATGGTGTTTGGAAAAGTAATAGTGAGGGTGATATCAGGATATGCTCCGCAACAAAGTAGGAAGGAAGAGGAGAAGGATAGGTTTTATGATGATGTTTCTGACGAGATCGGGCAAGCGGGGTTGAATGAGTTTGTGGTGTTGTTGGGTGATTTGAATGGTCATGTGGGGGCGGATGCAGACGGATATGAAGGTGTACATGGGGGATGGGGATATGGTATACGGAATGAGGAAGGGCGTAGAGTGTTGGAGTTAGCGGATGCACATAGCATGGTGGTGGGGAATACTTGGTTCACAAGGGAACCAGCGCGATTGATTACTTATAGGTCAGGGGAACATAGATCGATGATAGACTATATATTGGTAAGGGCCAAACATAGGAAGTATGTGAAGAATGAGAAGGCGATACCTGGTATGTTGCAGCATAGTATGGTTGTGATGGATGTGACATCAAAAGAAATGGGGAGGAGGAAGAAGGATAAGTTTGTGGCAAAGAGAAAGACATGGAAGTTGCAGGATGCAGAGGTGAGGAAGGCATTTGAAGTGAAGGTGGCTGAAAATAGGGAGAGTGGTAAGGATGGAGATGTTTGGGAGAGATACAGGGACTGTGTGTTGGCTACGGCAGATAAAGTATGTGGATGGACGAAAGGAAAGTGTAGGCATGGTGAGACGTGGTGGTGGGATGAAGATATAAGAAGGGTTTTGGAAGTCAAGAAGGAGAGGTTTAGGGTATGGAGAAGGGACATGACGGAGGAAGCGGAGTCTGAGTATAGGAAGGCTAAGAAGGTTGCAAAACAGGCAGTGGCAACTGCAATGACGAAAGCATCAGATAGGTTAATGAAGGAAATGGAATTTGATGTGAGTTCGAGGAAAATGTTCAAAGTATCAAAGCAGTCAATGAGGGATAGGAAAGATGTTATAGGGAATGGATGTGTTTGGGATGGATCTGGCAAGGGGTCGTCCGCGATTGCGATGGAGAGAGCAGGTGGAGAAGGACAGGGTGAAAGCGGGGTTGCATGATACTGAGGCGAGTGACAGATGTGGATGGTGTCGAGGGGTATTTCGGTTTCATCATAGGTAGCCAAACGGCAACCCCCGATCTCGGGGAAAATACCGTCTAAACGTGTGTTGTTGTTGTATATATATATATATAGAGAGAGAGAGAGACGTTATTGGGCGCTATATATACACACGTTTATATAATTATATGTCTGCAGTACATATAGTTGATTAATCATCCAATTAAAAAAGGGATGGTTAGAAGCTAGCCACACTAAAAGTTAATGGATATATATATATGTATATATATATATATATATATATATATATATATATATTTATATATATAACTTACTTTTTAAAGCCAAGCTTGTGTGCAATTTCAAGAGCAGACATGCCCTTAACCGAGGACAGCCCGTAGAAGACCATGAGATGCGAGTCGGTAGGGGAGGGCTTCCTGATGTGAAACCTGGCTGTGAACTCTGATTCATCCAACTGGAGACTCGCTTTCAATTGAGTTACTGCATGAGTGGAAAAAATATATTGAATAGGTTAGGTGAAAAAAAAACTAATGATTCTATGATACAACTTTTACTTGAGAGAATGTTAGGAATAGATAATTATGTATTAAGAAAACAGTAAATTTAACAACTAGGATGGTGATGTAACAAAATTGATGAAAAAACAAATTATGAAAACAGAAAAATTTGTAAATCTCTAATTAAAATGATAAAAAGAGCAAACATGGTATGTTGATGGCGTGAGGAAGAGACCCAGTGTCCTGAATTTCCTTTGGCTCCCTGACATCAAACAAAAACTTTTCCTCAAGACGAACGAATGACAATAAATCTTCATATGAAATTTCAAATTTTTTTGACACAGCTGGGGAAGCAGCTTGAGCCGATGTCTGTGAAGTTGGTGATGCTGTTGATGAAGCAGATTTTTCTTTTACTTTCAGGTTAACTGCTTCCTCTCCTAAAATTAAAATTTTAAAATTGAAAAAAACAATCTATGAATAGTGGTAAAAATTAGCAGTGAAAAAGGTTCAGTACCGACCTTTAACAGCAGTACTTAGGCAGCGATGATCAAATTGGAGCAGATGATACTGATTATTAGCAGCACCATAACATAATTTCAATCTCTTCATTATTAAACGTACGACGAAATTTTCAAATTCGTTCTCTCCATCTTTATGACGGCCAGCATTCGCAGATACGGAAAGCGTGGACCCGACACGAACGAAACAACGTTTGGTGAAATTTGAGACGTTTTCTACTATCTTACCTCGATTGATAAAATCTTTGAGGGGTCCACCGCGCAGAACAATTGATTGGCAATTAGACGCGCCAGCCATTCTCGAAACGACGGAACCTAACGCGCTCGACGACATATTCCCACTTGGCGAACTGATTTGAAACGAGCAGACGAGACGACACCTTTTAGTTCAGTTTGCGGTTCAAAGTTAACTTTTCAATAACCACCAAATTTAACAACTAAAACAAAATTAAATAATCTCTTTCAAGTGACAAAATGATAAAAAAAAACAGATTTATCAATTAATTTTCAGTTTATTGAGTAATAAAACACGAAATATTTAGACTTTTAGAGAAAATGTGAAATTTGTAAGAGAATATCTGCTAGAATATCAACACCATCCATTGAGAAACGTTACAACCATAGTAAACAATGATAAAAAAACTAGACTACTTTATACAAGGTTACAAGGCTGTGTTATTTAAAGGATAACATACAGTCCAAAACAACCATCTAATTTCTTCTTTTTAGATTCGTTTTTGCATTCTTTTTATGGCATATTTCTTCAACTAAACAATTTTTTACCTATTTTTCTAAATTGTTAATATTTTACTACAAGATTAGAGTAATAATATAGCTAATTTAATAAGTTATAGTTTTACATTTCTACAATATTTATCATTAAAATCAAGGGTTTCATAGTTTTTCTGATCACATTTACCGTTAAAAACATTTGTCATACAAATTTGCGTAAATTTTCCGTCGATTTTTTTCAATTTTCAATCTTTTTGTTTAGATTAAGTTTGAATAGAATAAATACTTGGATTGATAAATTGGCTCATGGGTTCTAATGATTTACCTTCATTTTTACAATATTTTAGCTTTTAAAGTTAAATAAGGCACCAAAATACAACAATTTTTTTGTATTTTTAAATGTTTAAAGCAAATTTTTGTATGATTTGTCATATCTATAATAATCAGGTTAGAACCATAGATAACTATTTTTAATGGTTAATTAAAGTTGTGTAAATAAATGTTAATGCTTTATCTTTGCATGATTACTCATCTATATTCACTTCCTGATTTCCATTTATCGCTGCGATAAATATCAGAAAATTAAGATGATTGACAATAAAAAAATTGCTCTGAACGGGGTACTTTATTTCATTTTTTACTAATTAACTAATTTTTATTTTTTAATTTTTTAAAACACAACCCGTAACAACTTTAAAATATGAAAATGAATCATATCACATCTGCGCTGCTGCTGACTGACTGTGGCATTGGCATTGGCACACACAACACAACAAAAACATCAAAGGATATTAGGAATTTGTTTAGGAATCTTTTTTAAAATTTTTATTAGGACTCTGAACTGAGAAACCTGAACTTGGAAGATCAGGTTGGCTTTCACAGTCTGCCGGATCAGTTAGTGAACAAGTCTGTGGCCGATGGGTTCTGTTTCAACATTTTGTGTGTTGGTACGTATGTAGCTCATATTTATTTTATTTATCATCAAACTTTATTTATTTTGATAAATGACTAAAAATAAAATATTCTATTGTTCAGTTTAATTTAAATTTAAAATTAAATTTCATTTACTAGCTGGAGGGTAGGCAGCTGCAGTCATAAATGGAAATAATAAATATTTAAAATCAAACTATTATTATTATTATTTAGAGCATAACAGAATAAAATTATCAACTGATTAATATTCAATGAGAATTCATCTGTGCACTGACTGTTGTATGATAATTAGGAGAGAGCTACCACCATCATCATCATCATCTTCTTAACATTGTCTCCATGATTATCGTCATCATCATCATTACCATCTTCAAATCATCATTTTCTGTTGTCATCACCATCTTCTTTGTTAGTATCATCTTGTTCAAGTTATTTTTCTCCTACTCATTGTTACCAACTTCTTGAAAATCATTTTTTTCATTTTTTTATCATCGACTTCTTCCTCTTCATTATCTTCTCCTTCTTTATCGTCCTCTTCGTCATCACCATCATCTTCAGATTGCCTTCTTTATCACCAATAAAATTATTGTTATCTAATAGCATACTTATGTTTATTCCTAAATGTATGTTTGAATGGCTATATGTATGTGTGTGTGTGTGTGTGTGTGTGTGTGTGTGTGTGTGTGTGTGTGTGTGTGGTGTGTGTGTAAGTTTTCACATAATATATATATATGTATATATATATATATATATATATATATATATATATATATATATATAAGATGTTTATAAATGTATTTGTATGCATTTATGCTTGTATGGAATAAACATAAAATTATACAATAAACATACACTTAATGACACTAAATAATTACATACATACATACAATATAGCTAATTAACCTGCTAAATGCATGACACTTATGATTGCACATTATATATATATATATATATATATATATATTGTATGATTATATGTTATATATATACATATACACACATATATATATATATACCAAATGTCAAGAGTAATTATTATGCACCAATAATTAAAATTACTATGGACATACACTTATATATATATATATATACATATATATATACATATATATATAGACGTTATTGGGTACTATATATACACACGTTTATATAATTATATGTCTGCAGTACATATAGTTGATGCAGTTGATTAGATCATTCATTTATTGTTCTGGAAGTTAGATAGATAGACTGATAGGTTGATAGATAGATAGATAGATAGAGAGAGAGATAAAGGAATGGATTGATGGACGGTGGATGAATGAATAGATAGATGGATGGATCGGTGATGATGATGATTTTTCGTTTGTAGTGCAGTACTGTTTTGAGTTGTTGAAGAGTTAGAAATTTGTTCGGTTTTTTTATTTAATTTTAGTTTACAAAAACTTACTTCGAATTAAAGTGAATTAATTCGAATTAAATTAAATTAATAAACTTCTCTTTATATATATTTTATTATTTATTTATTTACGAAATAATATCAGTAACAATTGAATAATTGCTATGCAATATAACGCATTTGATAAATTGAATTGGATACGAACATAACTCCATAAATAAATTGAACTGTAGAGATAGATGAACGGATACCTAAATATAAACAGACAGAGAGATAGATAGATAGATAGATAGATAGATAGATAGATAGATAGATAGATAGATAGATAGATAGATAGATAGATAGATCTATCATACATACATACACACATATAGAATTATCTTATCCTATAAGTATCAATTATTTATTATATAATCTTGAATAAAGTTAAACGTTTGGTTTGTGATAGCTTGTTGTTATAGGTTGTACATATATATTATCATAAAATTGGTTATACATTTGAAGGATTTGTCAATCTGTTTGGCATATCTTTTTGCGGATTATCATTCATGACTCCATGGATAGCGGTAGATGACAAATTTTTTTAGTCCCTGAGTTGCCATATATATCAAAATTGATAATTCTACGGATTAGACTACATCATTAACAACAACCGACATAACAATTTAACAGTATAACTGTTAAATTAGTAGCGGTCCCAGCATTATTAACTGTACTCTCTCTCTCTCTTTCTTCTCTCTCTTTCTCTGAGAACGATACAGCAACAACAATACAGCAACAACACTAATATGCCACTAGTAAACTATAATCTGATGACATCAACAGCAGAGTAACATCAACTGGAACACCTCTATATAATTTAATCTAATCTACCCACCCCATGTCAGCTTCTACAGTCTAAACGGCATGGGTCTCAAAATAAGGGAAATAGATCTTACGGACAGCGATGACGTAAGCAACAACAACAAAGATACAAACAACAACAGCAATGACACCAAAGATATCAATAATAACATCGTCGACGGGATTAGTTGCGTGTCAGCCGCCGACGTGACCACCACAACATCTAAATTAATGGACGGTCAATGGATTATTAAAAGGATAGCCAGTAGGCTTGCCATATTTAATATTCTATGCATAGGTATAATAATAAGAATGTCTTTATTATTATTATTATTATTATTATTGCGTCATATTAACAAGGAAAGATTTTGAATAATTAAAAATTTTTTTGGTTCCTTAGCTTTTATGGAAATTTTTCAAACAAATTGCAGATAATAAAATATTCATCATCGTATGTATTCATCATTACTGTCATATATCATGCCATATCATCTTTCACATTATATATCATATCATATATATCATTTCATGTATATATATATATATATATAGATATATATATCATAGCATATATCATATCATATTCATCATCATCGTATTTATCCACCCTAACTACCATATGGCTCTCTCTTTATCTTAATCATTTCTTTCTAAAAATCGACACTTTTAGATAAATGTTATCTTAAATATTATAATAATAATAATAGCCAAGAAGAATATCAATGAATGACATTATGATTATTATTATTTTATTATTGTCTACTATGAGTTTGGACAATGTAGCTTTTGTCTCAAGAACACTCTAGTACTAGAGTTATTGATAATAAGATAATAATAATAATAATTTTTATTTATTTTATAATATACGGTGATAATTATTGTTTTTACTACCATTATGGTTTATTTTTAAGAACAGGATGTCTTTGTGTGCGTGTGTTGTCTGTTTGTTGGTGTGTGTGGGATTTTCTGTGCGAGTGTGCGTGTGTGTGTTTGTCTATGTGTATGTTTGTGTGCGTGTGTTGGCTAGTTGGTTGGTGCCATTTGAAATTCAATAATTTCAACCTCATTATTATTATTTTTATTGTTCGTTATTATTTATTATTAATATTGTTATTATTATTACTAATTTTCTGCTTGTTTTTGTGATATGCCTACATGATATCATTAA
>NW_008705398.1:258157-262685 GCF_000326865.2 Helobdella robusta | reverse complement strand
GCGTGTGTGTATGTATGTGTGTGAGTGTGTAGTCACAAGGTTTAATTTGTATTCAAATAACTTTCATTTGCATNTGGATGGAGAATAAAATGAATCTAAGTAATTTCCTTAATGTACAGTGCGTTACAGTTACAATTCGATACATTGCTTTACAATTCATTACATTACATTACATTACAAAACAATACATTACAATTCATTACACTGCAAAACATTACGTTACAAAACAATACGCTACCTAACAGCAGATCACATCACATTTCATTTCATTGCTATTCAATTATTGTATGTAGTGCTTTGATGCGGATATAATGCTCAAATGTTTGTGTTTGTTTGTTTGTTTGTTTGTTTGTTTGTTTGTTTGAGTGCGTGTATGTGTCAATCAATCATTGAATGAAACAAACAACCAACCAAGCATGTGAGCATGAAATTGGCATATAAATTTAGGAAAATATGTACTGATGAATACATTATTCAACACAATCGCTCTCTTATTCATTCATTCATTCATTCATTCATTCATGCATTAATTCATTCATTCATGCATTAATTCATTCATTCAGGCAATCATCAAACTCAAACCTACCAATCAACCAAACCAACCATACAAACAGGAGAAACAGGTATAGGCAAATCAACCCTGATGAACACGCTATTCAACACTAACTTCGATTCAACGCCGGCCACACACGATCTGCCTGATGTCAAACTTTGCTCTCACACTTATGGTTTGTTGGTTGGCTGGTTGTGAAATTGATTCATTGGTTGATTGATTGATTGTATAATTGACTCCAGAGTTGAAGGAGGGCAACGTGAGGCTGAAGTTAACAGTTGTGGATACTGTTGGATTCGGAGACCAGATTGACAAAACTGATAGGTTAGTTGGTTGTTTGATTGATTGATAGGTTGATTGATTGATTGATCTATCGATCGATTGAATAAATGAATGGATGAATGAACTATATATTCGCCAGCTACAAATCCATAGTGGACTACATCGATGACCAGTTCGAGGCTTACCTACAGGAAGAGCTAAAGGTCAAGAGGTCACTGCACAGCTACCACGACACTCGCATCCATGCCTGCCTCTACTTCATTGCACCAACCGGACACACGTCAGTTAAGATGGCGATGATTGTGGGGATGATGATGATGATGATGATGAGGACGATGATGATGATTTGGATGAGGTGGAGAAGGAAAAATGGAACGTAAACACAACATATCTGCACTATCTTCGCCATATTTTCATCATCGCCATATTTTCATCATCATCATAACTCACTCCACATCCGCCATTTTGATTTGACCCAGATTGAAAGCGCTTGACCTAGTTACGATGAAGCAGTTAGACAGCAAGGTGAACATCATACCTGTCATCGGGAAGGCAGACACCATCACCAAGGCTGAACTGCAAAGGTTCAAGGCCAAGGTCATTAGAAATATGTTGATGAATATATCTCTTCATTCATTCTTTCGTTCATTCATTTATTCGTTCGTTCATTTATTCATTCATTCATTTGTTTATTTATCTGTTCTTTCAATCAGATCATGAGTGAATTGACAAGCAATGGCGTTCAGTTGTATCAATTCCCCACCGATGATGAAACTGTTGCCGACAACAACGCCAATATGAATGTTCGTTGATCGTTTGTTGTTCATTCGTTTGTTCATTCGTTCGTTCGTTCGTTCGTTTGTTCGTTCGTTTGTTTGTTTGCTGGTTGTTGCATGTTTGTTGTGTGTACCATATTATCATCACTACTTCATCATCGTCGTCATCTCAGGGCCAACTACCATTTGCTGTTGTTGGATCGATGGATGAAATCAAGGTCGGGCCGAAGATGGTCAGAGCCAGGCAGTACCCTTGGGGAACAGTTCAAGGTTGTTTTTTATGTTGATTGGGATTGGTTGGGTTTTCTTCGCTTGGGTGCTTCAACTTTGATTGGCCAGTCTTGATTGGATGGTTGAGAATAGCTTTATTTTGTTTGGTAAGTTTGAAATTTTGTTCTGGATTTGACAGAATAATTTTGAATGGCTAGCTTTAATTTGATTGGATTTACTTTGCCAGGTTTGATTAGTTGATTTCGACTTTTGCATCTTTTAATTAATTAATTAACTAACTAACTAACCAATTAATTAATTTAAAAATTCAAGTGGAGAACGAGAATCACTGTGACTTCGTGAAGCTGCGTGAGATGCTGCTGAGGCAGAACATGGAGGACTTGAGAGAGACGACGCACTTCAAACATTACGAGGTCTACAGGAGGGCCAAGTTGACCCAGATGGGGTTCAATGATAATCAAGCCCTTAGGTTCGTTCGTTCATTTTGATTGGATGGTTGGTTTGTTGGGTCGTTTGAATTGGATTGATTTTGATTAGTTGCTGGTTTAAATTGACTGATTTTGATTGGATGGTTTTGGCTGATGTCCTGGTTATGACATTAAACTGACCCTCACTGCCTTGTGAGTGATGTTGGATCATCAAAGGCTAGGCCCACCGCTTATAACTGTAGTTGGATAAGGAAGGGCGTCCTGCGTAAAAATTAGCCAAATAAATGACTTATGATGGAATGGCGTCGAGGGGTATTTCGGTTTCATCATAGGTAGCCAAACGGCAACCCCCGATCTATGCGAAAATGTCGTCTAAACGTGTGTTGTTGTTGTTGTTGTTGTTTGGTTGGCTGGTTTTGAATGCTTAGCTTTGATTGGTCATCACTCGCAAATGAATGAATACCCACCAACCTCCACCCACTGGCGAGCAGCCTGCAAGAGACGTACGAGCAGAAGCGCCAGGAACACGTGATGGAGCTGCAGAGGAAGGAGGACGAGATGAGGCAGATGTTCGTCGTCAGGGTCAAGGAGAAGGAGGCCGAACTGAAGGAAGCTGAGAAGGAGGTGCTCATGATGATGATGATGGTGTTGATTGTGATTGTGATGATGATAATGAAGATGATGGTGATGACGATGATAATGAAGTTGTTAATTTAGTAGATGCTTATATTATAAAAACTATGAATCTATCAGATCAATAATCCAACTAATCAGATCAACTAATCGTATTAATCTACCAATCATATCAATCTACCAATCATATCGTACAATCAATCAGCCAATCAACCAATCAAATCACTCCTTCGATCGTACGTACAGTTGCAAATGAAGTTTGAAAACCTGAAGAACCAGCACACGACGGAGAAGAGAAAGTTGGAAGATAAGAAGAAGATGCTGGAAGATGAAATGATGACGTTTCAGAGGAGGAAAGCCGCCGCGCTTGCTGCTGCTACTAATAATAGCAACGCTGCCGGAAAGAAGAAGAAATAAATGAATGAATGTGATTGGTCGGTTGTCAGAGATGGTTAATTGTGATTGGTTGATTGCTGATTGTCAGTTCTCTAGTTATAGGATTGGAACTACTCGATTTTGATTGGTCGCTTGTTGGAGTTGGTTGGTTTTGATTGGCCAGGAAGTGGGATTGCTCGGCTGTTAGATTGTTAATTAGTTTTGGCTGTGGAATGGATTGGTTCGATGGTTTGGAATTAAAAACCTCCGAATGTTACATCACTTCTTCATCTTGTTTATATTCCCCTCTGTTGGACTTCATCAGTTGATCAAAAGATTCAGTCAAAACCTTGTTAAATCATTTGTCTCTCAGCGTTTCAGTTATTATTTAACTAATATTTGCTCTATTGTTTGATAGATTCGTTCACTCTATCAGTTTTAATTTCTTCATTCATTCGTTCGTTCGTTCGTTCACTCATTATTTTTTTACATTTATTTCTTTGTTTTTTCATTAATTAATTTGCACATGTACTTGGCTAACTTCATTCATTTATTCATTCACTCATTCATTCATTCATTTATTCACTCATTCATTCATTCATTCTAATATGCATGCCGTTTAAAGTTATTCTTTATATAAACCATTATTCTGTATGTGTTTGTTTGTATTTGTGTGTGTTTGATTGTTTGTATGTGTATGTATGTATGTATGTATGTGTGTATGTGTGTGTATCTGTCTGTCTGCCTGTCTGTATGTGTGGGCGTGTGTTTATGTTAGTATATGTGTCTCATTAGTGCATACATCCTGTAACTTGATATCTTAACCAACATTCATTCATTTTTTATTCATTCATTCATTCATTCATTTACTTGTTTTTATTTCAATTTGAGCATTCTTACAATCCTAATGTTATTATAAATAATTATACACCCTGCCTTCAGAAGATATATACACACACATACATACAATACCTATACATATACAATACACATACATACAATACCTACACATACAATACACACACACGCGCGCACACACAGACACACATACCATATATATATATAAGTTTATCATGATCTAAAACAATGATATGTTTTCGTTGAGAAAGGACTGAAAATGTCCAAAATAAATTTTTCATGTTTCGTTAAATTGTTTGTATGTATATACATATATATGTATATATATATATATTATATATATATATATATTACCAACATACGTTGCTTTGTGTTGTGTGGTTTGTTTTATC
>NW_008705398.1:233157-255657 GCF_000326865.2 Helobdella robusta | reverse complement strand
ATTTCATTTCCATTTAAAATAGGTTTTAATTAAATGATCTTGAAACCCTGAGAAGAACAAAAGGTATGAAAAACTACCGATTTACATACATACATACATACACACACACACACACACACACACACACACACACACACACACACACACACACACACACACACACATACACACACACACATACATACATATATACATGCAAACATACACGCATACAAACACATAATAAAATGGCAAGAATACTTTTAAATTTTGAAGTTTCAAGTTTAAACTTTAGTATTTGTACGTATGTATGTTTGCATGTCTGTCTGTCTGTATATATGTATGTATGTCTGTATGTACTGTCTGTATGTAGGTCTGTGTGTGTGTTTTTGTGCATGTTGCATGTGTGTTAGATTGTATGTATGTATGCTTTTTTATATACAACTCAGAAGTTTGTATGTATATAAAGAATTGGCTATATCTATACAATCGAAGAATCATTCCGATTTCGGTTTCGTCGTTGTTGTTGTTGTTGTTGTTGACGTTTTTGTTGATTTTGTTGTTGTTGTTGTTGATGTTGTTGCTGCTGCTGCTGTAGTTGTTGTTGTTGTTGCTTTCGATCGTTCGCAAGTGACGATTCAAGTGACAACCACGAAGATGACGAGATGTGATTTTTTAATGATATAGCACTTTCTTGTAGTGTGTCGTCGCTATGCTGCTGTGGTTGCTGCTGTAGCTGCTGTGGTTGCTGCTGTAATTGCTGCTGTGGTCGCCACTGTTGTTGGTAATCTTGATGATAGTTGCTATCGTCGTCATTGTTCATTGTTGCTTCGTTCAAATTCATGTACAAGTTTTGTTGTTGTCGTTGAGGTTGTTGCTGTTGATGATATGAAACATGATGTTGTTGTTGATTTTGATGTTGCTGTTGTTGTTGTTGTTTTGACTGTTGTTGTGAAATAACATCATCTTCATCATCAACATCCGGTATAACAGACAAACGTCCATCCATCCATCTCGAAATTTTTTTATTGTCTTTCATTTTGTTGATGTTTTTGCTGTTGCTGATGTTGTTGTTGTTGTTGTTGATATTTATGTTGTTGTCTACATTGTTGTTGTTGTTGTTTCTAAGTCTTTTTTCGATGGTGTTGCTAGTGTAGTTGCTTGCACTAACTACATCATATTCAGAACATGTAAACGCCTCCGTCCTGTCATCACCATCATCATCATCAGATGATGATGATGATAATGATGATGATGGTTTGTTATTGTTGATGGCTTGAGGTTTTAAATGTGGGATCTTCTCATAAAAATGATGTTGTTGTTGTTGTTGTTGTTGCTGTAGTTGTTGTTGATGTAGTTCACCATTTTCTTGCATATATGGGTATCTATTTTTATGCTGAAACAAATCAACTGAGTAAGGCCGCCTGTTTAGTTTGTTTATTTCTTCAATTGTTAGGCCCATCATGTTGTTGTTCGCTGTGTTGTTGTTGTTGTTGTTGTGGTTGAACATGTTAGGATCGGTGGATCTTGAACGAGGCACGCGTTGTTTTAATGTGCTACTGCTGTTGTTGTTGTTGCTCGATGCGTTTATATAAGCAGTGTACATGTTTTGTGAAGATTGTTGCTGCTGCAACTGTGGATGTGGTTGCTGCAACTGTTGCTGTTGTTGCTGCAACTGTTGCTGTTGCTGCTGCAACTGTTGCTGTTGTTGTTGCCGTTGCAGGTTGACTGTAGAAAAATTCGGTACGACTTTCTTGCCCATCGCTACCCTTAGGCCCGGTTTATCGAGTCCCGAATAGGGGTGTGCTGATGATAGGGATGGACTGTTAGATCGGAGATCGTCCATAGTCGAATACGGACTGTCTAGGTTTGTTGGCATTTTATTGATGTTGCTGTTGTTGGTGGTTGTGTTGTTGCTGTCGGTGCTGATAATGACGTTGTTGTTGTTGATGATGTTGTTGTTGTTGATGTTGTTGTTGTTGTTGATGTTATTTTCGTCATCATCATCATCCGACCAACTTACCCTTCGTCGTCTACTGGAATATAAATTTTTTTAAATTATTAATTAATTAGTTGTATCATCATCACAATCATCACCATCACAATCATCATCATCATCATCACAATCAACGTCATCATCATCACAATCATCATCATCATCATCACAATCATCATCATCTTTGCAGCCATCTTAGTCACCTTCTCCTGCCCCCAACGACAACATCTGGTCTCGACATACTCAGCGCGTTACTCGAACCGATATCGAAACTAGCCATCTCTAAATCGTCCATCTCTACTTTATTATTATTATTATTTATGTTGTTGTTGTTGTTGTTGTTGTTGTTGTTGTCATTTTGTCGTCGTTGTTGTTTTTTGCGCCAACACAGAATGATTGGCAGAAAGATAAGACCGCCCACCAATAATAATCCTCCGACGACAGACGCACTGGCTATGACTGGGATTTCCCAGGAATTATTTTTAGAACCATTATTATTATTATTATAAGTAGAATTATTGTTGTTATTGCTATTAATATTATCTTTAGTTGAAGTTATAATAGTCAAAAAGTTGTACGCGAATGTAGTTGTTGTGTATTTCATGTTAGTTTTGGTGGTGGTGTCAATATTATTCGCATAAGTAGTAGTATTCGCACCGTTGGTTCGGTAGGAAACCGTTGTAAAATAGTTTTTCAAGATAATATTCAGGTAAGTATTGGCGGTGTAGGTGACATCTTTATCGATAGCTGTGGCCTGTATGATGAGGTTAAAGGTTTTCTGGGAGTTTGAGATCGGCAGAATTGATTCTATTGGCACATCTCTCGTTCTTATAATTCCGGTATTCGAATCTACGTAGACCGGTATATCAAAGTTGTTGTTGTTGTTGTCACTGTTGTTGTCGGTGATGACCAGTTTATAACTGACCGAATAATTTTTGTTACCGGCAATGCTTCCACCACCAACAAACGTGGCGACGACCTTACCGACGGTTAGATTCGGTTTGTAACTACTCGAATCTATATCGAACGAATAGTTGGAGCTCTCGAAAACAAGCTGAAGTTTCATGTTAATGAACACCACTTCGACCTTTCGAACGTCTGCCAGTAGATTGTTTCTCATTCGAAAGCTCGTCAAAACGGTTAGCGATATTTTGTTGTTCAGTTTGCTTAATACGGCTAGATTATTTACGGTTAAAGATCCGGTATTCGGGTCGATAATTATGATATCATCATCATCGTCGTCGTTGTTGTTGTTGTTATTTGCGATGATGTCACTGCTATCTACATTGTTTATTATTTCGTATTTCACATGAGCAAGACCATCGTCGTCGTCAGAATTACAAGAGGAGAGATGGGCCGATACCTTGCCGATCAAGTAATTATTCGATACATTTGTAACATTCCCATCGATAACAAATGAATATGCATCGGCAAGGAATTTCAACGAGTAGTAATTGATCGGACTGATAATTGAAATGTTGACGTAATTAATCCGACTCAAACCGTTACAACACGATGCAAAGATGGCTAAAACGTACCGATTTAAGTATCGATAATCGGCAACACTATTTGATAAAATTAGCACATCTCCGATAAGTCTAAATGGCGTACCGTTGAGATTTGCGATTTGAAATTGAACCACCGAATTGACATCATTCAACAATTTCAACCTCACCACCACGTGACCAACTTCGACATTGTTGTAAACGATGACGTCATTATGGGGATGCGCAAGTAATAATCGATTGAATAGCGAGTCATTTCGAATCGATGACGGTACTCGGTATAGATGAACAGCGGTTGATGAAAAGGATGAAGATGGTAGATTTATATTTCTGGCATAAACAATCAGTGATGTATTGGAAGTCGTCGGTAATTTCTTTTTCAACGTTAAAATACCGGACTCTGTGTCGAGATCGATTAGATCCGAATAGTTTTGAGATATGCCATCCGTGAAATATCTGACCGGAGAATCTGTGTCGCTGCTTTTCATAGTGGTATCGTGATCGTTTTAATAAATTTCATTGCAAATTGTTTGAATAAAGTTATAAAAAAATTGTGATTAAATAAATATTTTCAGTAATTTTAATATAGTTTTAAAAGCACAAACCTGACACCTATCGTCCCAACAATGTAGCCTAATCTTGCATTTTCCGGTACACCGAACCAATATGAACTCTTCGCAAAACTAGGGATGTACTGATTATTTTTGAAAAACTCGACGGTGCAATTGCAAGTTTTTGTGATTTGAGGACCGTATTGCGCCGGTCTCAGAATGACGTCATATTGAAAGAACATCACTTGATTCGTGTTGTACGTGATGACGTTGATGATGGAAGCGAGCCATGAACTGAAGTGATTAGAGATGTAACTACTTTGTGGGGTTCGGTATCTCGAGCAGATACGGTTATTGTTGACGATGTTACTTGTTAAATTTGAAAGCGTTAATATGATCGGTTGTTTATTTGCAATACCGACATCGTATCGAATATTTGTGACATCACACGATGGCTGCACATTGTTAACATTCAACACATCAATTGACACCATCGTCACCGCGATGAACCCGGATTTTTTTGCACTAACTTTCACAACAAATTCGGTATTCGTTTCGTAATCGATATCTTTCGAAACCGTTACATCACCAGTTATTTCATCGATATTGAAGCTATTTCCGTTGGCGTCGCTAGAAATATAATACCGAACCGTATCATCTTTGTTAGCTGACGGTGTCAGTCCGAAACTGTCGGTATAAGCGTAGCATCTCTTTTCGGTCTGCAGGTTCTTACCAACTGCATCATTTGTGGTAACGGTCAGCACATACGTACCGATCGGTGAATGTTCAAGTAGCGTTCCGGTAAATATCTCAGCGAATACCGGCTTAGAATCGATAGTTTCAGTGGTGTCTACTACGATTTCAGCGATGGAATAGAAGGACGAATAGTGAGGTTCCTAAAATGAAATAAATACGTTTATCATCGTCATCATTAATCAATCAATCCCTCAATTTATTATTCAAATTACTTTAAAAAGCAACTTAATGTGTAATGTGATGTAATTAAATATGAAATGTGTGTTCCGAGTTTTATCCAGGCAGTCAACATCGCTAACATTATACGAAGCTCTGACAAATAAACGGTATCGATTGAAACCGCCAAGATTCGATATTCGCTTCAAAGTTACAACTCCGCTGCTAGCATCCACCGAGAAACGGTCGCCATTGTCACTTTCACTTTCAATTTTGTACACCACCGGTTCGTTGTATTCGCTATTCGCTAGAACCGACACGATCATCGTACCGACTTTGCTATTTGTCGATATCGTCGAGTGGTACATCCACTGTTTGAAGCGTGGAGGAAGCAAGCGTTTTGTGACGAGTATGTTGATTGGTAGGTTGAAGAGTAGAGATGGAAGAGTTTGGTCGGTAGAGCTCGTGTGAATGTACAAAGATATGTCGATTGAAAAAGATGATGATGAAGAAGATGAAAATGATGATGACATTGATGATAACTTGATGGTAGTATCATCATTCGGTGGTTTGACAATCCCAGAACCATTAAAAGCATTCACGGCAAAAAGATGGTATGCATTGCCGGCAACAATTCGGTAGTTGATTCGGTTCCGCTGTGACAGTCCTGTTGTTAGTGCGAAAGGTATGCTGTAAAATATCGAGTCGGATGCGTAATTATCGAGATTTAAGTTCACTTTTGGCAAAGAAGTGATGTTCCTGTAAGTAATCGGAGTGAAGGGGAATTGGGACGATGAAGAAGGTGTAGATGGAGCAGAAGATGATGTGATTATTATTTTCACGTCACTAGATAGCGCTGGTGAACCCTTGAAGTAGAAAAATGAATACAAGTTATGAAAGGTTAGCATTTCTTTGAAAATATTTAAAAAAAATTGAGCGGTATTCCTAGCAAAAGATGAACAACAATAACGACACCACCACAGTAGAAACAACAACAACAACAACAACAACAACAACAACAACAACAACAGCAAACAATCCCTCACCAAATCAGTTGCCCTGGCAATTAAAACCCATCCACTAGCTAGATTAATATCCGATCTTCGAATATCGGTTCTACTGTAGACTATACCAATGTCCGAGTCGATATAAAACTTGTCGGTATAATCGGTCGATACGATGCTGTACTTGACGGAGCCGTTCGAGCCAAGATCGGTATCCGTTGCTTCAATCCCGATTATATACGAGTCTGTAAGTAAGTTGGGATGATGGTGATGATGATGATGGTGATGATGATGATGATGGTGATGATGATGATGGTGATGATGATGATGATGATGTTGATGATGATGGTGGTGGTGATGATGATGATGATGATGTTTGAAAAGATAAATCTTTTGATGGCGGATATAAATATTAATACAAATTAAAACAAAGATATAAAAATAATAAAATACTGGACCTCGTTTCAAATCGTCCGTGAGATTAACTCGATATTCATCATTCACAAACTTTGGTTTGTTGTCATTAACATCGAGAACATTAATAAGAAGAGTTGTTGTGGATGTCCTTGGGATCGAACCAAGGTCCTTCGCTTCAACGGTCAATTTGTACTCACCAACGCGCTCTCTATCCAGTTTGGCTATCTGGAAGATTTGACCTGTGGTCTCGTTCATCTTGAAAGGTAATTGGCTATCAGTGAATGAATACCTGGATGGATGGATGGATGGATGGATGGATGAATGGATGGATAGATAAATAAATGGATAAATAAATGGATAGATGAACAAATGGAAAAACAAAGTTATAAACGAATGAACATTTAATGAACTAACCAAATTCTACCATTTAAATCCAGATCCGGATCAAAAGCATCGACAGCCACAACGAACCTGCCGACATCACCACCACTACCACCACTACCACTACCACCACTACTACCACTAGTACCATCATCGTCGTCATCATTACCATAACTTTCGGCCACATCAACGACATAATTTTGAAATTTGAACGCTGGTGAGTTATCGTTGATGTCTAGCACAGCGATTGTGATTTTACTCGTGGAGGATTGCTGGGGGGGTTGAGGATCTGTTGTTCATAATTAAATAATTAAACATAATTAAATAATTAAACATAATTAAATAATTAAACCAATATTATTATCACCATATAATAATTTATAATTATCGTTCTTTTCATTTTTATTAGCGTTCTCTCTGCTGTGATTCTCAACAGCAAGAAAGAAACACAGTGTACGTAACTTGTTGCTTTAACTTAGAAGTGAGCAGGAATTGAAATGTCTTCCCAATTCCCTCTACATAATTTTTTTAAAAGGCAGATTTTCTTCGGTATGGGTGTTCCCATGCTGATCTTCGTAGTTGACTGAGAAGTAGCCAGAGAAGGAGGTAGAAAGTTCCAGAGAAAAGGGCCAGAAAAAGCAAATTCAGATATAACAAAAGAGTTAGCCCTAACCCTTATGCGAACTCTGACCCTTACCCCAATTAGACGAAAAGAAAAGTTAAAAGCTTTACTTATAGGACAGAGTGTTATACAGAGTTATATTTTCTTCATTTTAAATACCACTATATTTAATTCTACTTAGGATTACTACTACTGCTGCTGCTACTGCTGCTACTGCTGCTACTACTGCTGCTGCTGCTACTGCTACTACAACTGCCACTTTTAATACAAACAACGTTATTATTACAATTTCATTACTGTAGTTGTTATTAGCTTAAGTAATTTAGCTATCTGATAAAAATCTATATAAATTTTATATATACATATATCCACGTATATAATATATATATAATATATAAGATATATATGTGTGTGTGCGTGTATGTGCGTGTGTGCGTGTGTTAAGGGCCATCGGATTGCATTAACTAACAAGACATAAAACCGGAGCAATAAATCATTAATAACAACACTATCGCTATCCTAATAGCAGCAACAACAATCAACAACAATAACAACAACAACAACGACAATAGCAAAAATAATATTATTATTATTATAAATATTATTATTAAACTTGCGTTCATATTATAATTGAATGGTGAAAATAATTTAAGGCAATGGGATTATATAGATGTGTAGATATTGCAAACCCAAGACAATCAATGAGTGAATGAATGAACGTGAAATATATAAATGAATAAATGAAGCACTAATGAATGAATACATGAATACATAAATGATTGGAAAGAATGATTGAATGAATAAACTTATCTTAACATAAAAATGGTAATATACATAATCGAACAGAACGATGATGATGATGATGATGAAAAAGAAGAAGATGACGATGATGATAGTAGTGGTGATAGTGAAGATATTTATTATATTTTAAAAAATTTTTCAACTAGAATTTTTTAATCAATGACACCCTTTCGTTAAAATATTCATCTTCCTTAATTCTTTCAATAACTCATTCTTTTAAATTTTCATTCATTTATCCACTAATTAATTAATTAATTAATTCATTCATTCATTTATTCAATTCTTTATTCATTTATTTATTTATTTATCCACTCATTCACTCCAAATTGTTTTCATAGTCAATCATTAGTTTCGCGATTTATCATTTCATCGACGCTGCCATGCATTCACATATTTCATGTATTCATTCATTCATTCATTTGTTCATTCATTTATTTAATCAATCATTCATTCATTTAATTCATTTTGTTATTCGTGCATTAATTCGTTACCTCAGTATAATTATTTAACAATACATACATTATTTCGTAGATATGAATTTCATTCATTGATTCACTCATTCACTTATTGCGTCTCTCAATTATTCATGCATTCATTCATTCATTCATTCATTCATTCATTCATTCATACATTCACTCATTCATTTATTCATTCATTCATTCATCCATTCATTCATTCACTCTTTCACGCACTCATTTCTTCATGCGGTGACGAAACGCTCAAGACATGTTTATAGCTTGCCCGCCTCGTAAGCTCTTACATTGTTAAATAACAACAATAACAATAAAAATAATAATAACACCAATAATAATAATAATAATAACAGTAGTCGTAGTAGTTGTTGTAGTTGTTGTAGCAGCAGCCGTGGTAGTAATGGTAGCAGCAGCAGCAGTGGTAGCAGAAGTAGTAGTAGCAGTAGCAATATATGTAATAGTATTAGTTTGTTGCTGAAACATCATTATCGTCATCAACAACAACAGCAACAACAACAACAACAACAACAGCAACAACAACAACAACAACAACAGCAACAACAACAACAACAACAACAACAACAACATCTTCTGCAGCGCTTAATCGTTGATGAAAGAACAATAATGTCAACGTTGGATTTTCTCACGTCAACATACGCGCACACACACACGCACACGCACACACATACATGCATACAAACAAACAAACATACATACAAACATACATACATACATATGTCATCTAGAGAGAGCTAGAAAGAGAGAGAGAAAAAAATTATCGAAATATCGAAGAATTAAAGAGAGTACACTAATGAATGAATGAATGAATGAATGAATGAATGAATGAATGAATGATTGAATGAATGAATGAATGAATGAATGAATGAATGAATGAATGAATGAATGAATGAATGAATGAATGAATGAATGAATGAATGAATGAATGAATGAATGAATGAATGAATGAATGAATGAATGAATGAATGAATGAATGAATGAATGAATGAATGAATGAATGAATGAATGAATGAATGAATGAATGAATGAATGAATGAATGAATGAATGAATGAATGAATGAATGAATGAATGAATGAATGAATGAATGAATGAATGAATGAATGAATGAATGAATGAATGAATGAATGAATGAATGAATGAATGAATGAATGAATGAATAAGTGAACGAATGAATGAGCGAATGAAAAATGACGAAAGAGAGAGAGAGAGAGAGAGAGAGAGAGAGAAAAGTAGCGAGCAATTTCTAAATGAATGAATGAGTGAAGAATGTATAACAAACAATAAGTAAATAAACAACGAGTTATGTCGTTGTAAGTTTACATAACGTTCAACTAACATTATTATTAGATTTGCTACGTTTGATCAGTTATGATATGACGGCGACGATGATGATGATGATGATGAGGATGATGATCATGGTGATGATCATGATCACAACACACACACCCACACACACACACACGGAAAGAGAAAGAGAGAGAAAGAGAGAGAAAGAGAGAGAGAGAGAGAGAGAGAGAGACATACCTGTAGTAGGAAGAGCCGTAACGTAGACCTCAAAACTGTACACATCCCTACTTTCTCGATCCAAACTTCGAGTACAGCTTAGCACACCACTACTACTATTCACCACAAATGGAAAATCGTCACTACTACTACTGCTGCTGCTGCTGCTGCTACTACTACTGCTACTACTTATTCTATAACTACCATCTACGATACCGAATCGCAGCCCAGCGTAGCGATGTAACACTTGTAATCGGTATATCTCGATCAAGTTTCCGTCCAGTAGCGGTATATTTTCCTGGACTCGTATCCGATATTCGTTCATTTGGAACATCGCTTCCGACGCCGTCGATGACGTTGTAAGGATGTTTACAATCACGTGACACGATGACGTAACGTGAGGTTGGCGATATTTATAATTTGAGGCAGTGACCTCAAAGGTCATGGTGGTGTCAAGGACGAATGATGGCGACCAAGTTAACGATAGTTCACCAGATATTGGGTCAAGATAAAAGTAGGTCATTGGATTGTTGTTGTTGTTGTTGTTGTTGTTGTTGTTGTTTCCGCTTTGAAATATTGTCAGACTCGTTTCATTGAAAGAATATCGAATTGATGTGTTAATATCTTCGTCGTTATTGTCATCAATATTATTATTGTTGTTGTTGTTGTTGTTGTTGTTGTTGTTGTTGTTATTGTTGTTGTTGTTGTTGTTGTTGTTGTTGTTGTTGTTGTTGGTTGTGGTGGTGCTCCTGCTAACAAAAATATTTTTGAAATAAGCTTTAACCGTTAAGAAAGACTGGCAAGAAAAATCATTGTCTCTGGTGCTAAGTAATGTACGTACGTATGATGAACTTGAAAACGTAATTGATGTGTTGTTGTCAGTGATGCTGATGTCGTCGTCGTTGTTGTTGTTGTTGCTGCTGCTGCTGCTGCTGATGTTGTTGTCGTCGTCACCATCATAATCATCCTCTTGATCATATTTCGTATCATCACCTACACCATCATCATCGTCATCGTCGTCGTCAGCTAACGTCTTGACCACTACAACTGCAGTATCAACCGTTCTGTTGTTGTTGTTGTTGTTTGTTGTTGTTGTTGTCGTTCTCTTTGCGTAGACAACCACCATGAATGAATAGAAAGGTTCCTGAAAAATTATGATGCAAATGAATTTGTAATGACCTACAAACATACCGATTAACAATCAATTTTCATCAATCAATTTTCATAAAAACGAATAAAATAAAACTAATAAACTGCTTCCATATACCAAACTAACCGTCACATCTCCACTACCGTTGAAAAACAGCCATCCGCTTTCCGAGTCGATACCGAATCCACTTTTAATACCATCACTACTTATTCCGTATTTAATTGCCAAGTCGTTGTAGGTAAATGACCCAATTACGTTGCTAATGGCGACAACTTGACCGACATTTTGGGGAAATCCAATGAGTTTCGGTTTCAAATTGAAAACAAAAGTAGTTTCAACAAAAAATAGAGATGTGCTGGGTGATGGGAGGATGTCGATAATCGATTGAATCGTCGTCGAATGCGTACCGTCCGAGGCTTGGACCGATATTTTATAGCGAGATTTCAACTGCAACGGTCTTGCAATGCTCAAAACGCCTGGTAGAAAATAATAAAAAATATGACTGTATATATGATAGAGAGAGAGAGAGAGAGAGAGAGAGAGAGAGAGAGAGAGAGAGAGAGAGAAAGAGAGAGATAGAAGAGAGGAAGAGAGAGGGGGGGAGAGAGAAAAAGGGGGGAGAGAGAGGGGGGAGAGAGAGAGAGGGGGGAGAGAGAGGGGGGAGAGAGAGGGGGGAGAGAGAGAGGGGGGAGAGAAAGAGAGGGGGGAGAGAGAGTTCGTCCCGACTACATAAAATTTATCATTGTGCCATCATTATAATTAAATTTATTATTACTGCTACTATTATTACACCATTAAAGTGGTAACCATAGAAGTAGCAGCTGTAGTAGCAGCTGTAGTAGTAGCTGTAGTAGTGGCAGTAGTAGCAGCTGTAGTAGCAGTAGCAACAGCAGAAGTAGTAGTAGTAGTAGTACAGTCATCATTTTTAAAAAACTCACCGCTAAGGCTATCGATGCTGAAAGAATCACCATCATCATCGTCGTCGTCCCCACTTCGTACTAATTGATATTTTACGGTGTCATCATCATCAATATCGTCAGCCACGTAAATACTGATGTGCTGGTTGTTGTTGTTGTTGTTGTTAATGTTGTTGTTGTTGTTAGTCGTCGAATCATATAGTACTATTCGTTTGTTGTATCCGATAAACACTGGCGGATTATCGTTCCGATCGAGTATTCGTATCCAGACCTGTGTAATAGGACATCCCTATTGCTTGTGTGTGCGCGCGTGTGTGTGTTTGTGCGTGTGTGCGTGTATGTGTGTATGTGTGTGTGCGCGTTTTAATGAATGCATGCATCATCTTCATGCATATTTAATAGACTAACACATGATACATCAATGTTTACATTTTTTCGTTTGTACAAAACGATTGCGTACAACATTTTTGTATGTATTTGTGCAACATAACGACATCATTATCATCGTCATCATCATCATCATCGTCATCATTGCCATCAGATGAATGCTTGCATTAAAATGTGATTTATTTCGACATTAAAAGACCATTCATACATCATCAGCTTCTCTAACCTTACATTAAATATACACGGAGTTACATACACACATCCAAACATACATACATACATACATACATACAAACATACATGCAAACAAACATACATACAAACATACATGCAAACAAACATACATACATGCATACATACATACAAACATACATACTGTTATATATATATATGTATGTTCACAATTTGAACCCGAAACATAAGCCACTATTTCAACAATGAAAAAACTGCACTGGCTGGCACACGAAAAAGTGCACATACTTTATAAGCTGATGATTGCTGTCAGCCAAACTCACTCCACCATCATCATTTCTATCACCATCATCGTTATCATCATCATTGTTGTCATCATCAACATCAACAACAACAACAACTACTACAACAACAACGTCATCTTCATCAACAACAACATCGTCATTATCACCACTACAAAAGATATCGTTAATAATTAATCAGTCATATTTTTGATTGCCAGAAGCACTTAAACATACATACAAATAATAACAATAATAATAATAATAATAGTAATAATAATAAACGTACGTTGGTAAAACCAGCGGCCCACAGACCGTCCGATCCGATTCTTTGAAGAGCGAGTACCGACACAGCCAACTCGAAACCATCCCTTTCTCGATCCAACATCCGATTCGTACTCATTGAACCGGTATTCGCGTCGATTGAAATCGGTACGTTGCCGTCATCAGTGATGGGCTGAACAGTTTTTGGCTTTGAAAGTATAGCGACAATGTAATAGTTTAGCGGTTCGTTGGAGAGGGTTGTTTTCTGGGCGGATACATCGACGAGTTTAGTGACCGGCAAATTATTTTCAAAAATTGACGTCGAATAATTATTTTTAAGGACCGACAAAATTGTTGCCGTGACGAATATTTGTACATCCTTGTAGGCCATGTTGAAATCGGTTGGACCGGATGTAACCGATATTCGAACGGTATGCGTCGATATATTCATCGGTAGCATTTTAATCGTGTAGACGATACCATAATAAGGGTTAATTGAGAAATATTCGACACTGTCATTGCTGACTTGTTTCAAATGATAACGAATATTTGCACCGTAATCCATCCCCAGAAACGCAACCACCTTACCGACGTAACTCCCAGGTTTCGAATCAACATTAACCGTCAGCATGCTACCGAATTTAAATTTCGGAATAGTTACATCGCTAAAACTCGTGCTCCTTTGAACATGAATGGTGTAAATTACTTGAGAACATGTCTGCAATTGAACTACAACATTTCCAGCTGAACAAACCTGAAAAACCGCCCGATAACTACCGACGGTTAACGAATCATTGACACGCACATCGCCGCTGCAGGGATGTACATTGATTGGCGGATATTTTTGTGCCGATGTCGTTGATGCATTTAGAAGGGTGAAATTAAAATTTTCGAAGTTTTGATTAAATGTTGTGAACGGTTTTAAGGCAAATATGACCGAACCTATCGTCACATTTGCTGGTATTTGGATCAGAAAGTTGTTATTATTACTTTTAAACTTGTTCCAACATCTATCTTCATTCGAACGAAACAGTGGTGCTCCAATGTTCAAGTCGGTTATTCGAATCGATATTGTTTTTTCGATCTTTAAAATGTTTGGTAGGGCGGGCGTAACATTCGATGACGAAGATGAAAGTTTTGCTGTTGAGTTAAGCATTGTCTGAGCAACTATTTTAACCGCCACTGTACCGCCATCACTACTTTGTGGACCCCTCCAATATATCGTACCACCTTTTAAATAAAATCTCGGCACGCCCATCCCTATGTTTACCATTGAATATGTGACGTCAGAGTAGAAACCACGCACATCTCTGTTTCTGAGGGCGGCCGAAACTGGACCAACGTAAGTACCATTAGCAGCGTAACGTGAGATCAGTGTCTCCTCATTCAGTACACACGTCCACATCAACCAGCCATCTTCATCGTCATCGTCACTAAAATTATCATCGTCATCAATAATCATTATCGTGACCTTAGTTGTACTGTTTAACCTTTGACCTGCAGGTGCATTGTCAATGGCAACCACTGAAAACTCAAACTTCGTTATTGGAACGTATGTTAACTTGGAACTAATAACGAACGTGCCGTTGCTGGCATCAAGATAAATGAGGTCAGTGTACGGGGTTTTTGAGGTCAGAATATAATATGAAACGCGACCATTTTCACCCTCGTCATCATCCGTAGCGTGAACAGTCACAACGGTGGACCAGATTGGGATTGATCTAAAAATGAAATTAGTGTAGTTAGGTTGGGCGAAGGAAGGTACATTATCGTTGTAGTCTATCACATCAATGTATACGAGTGTTGAAGAGGATTGAGGAGATGTGCTGCTTCTGTCGGTAGCTGTTATTGTGATCGGTATCCGGGTCGAGTTGAATGATGATTTTATATATTCACGGTCGAGTTTTTTACCGATTTTTATTACACCTGTTATCGGATGCACTTTGAAATAAACGCTGTTGCTGTCGTTGTTATCATTGATGGAATATAAAAGATCGGAATTCGATCCGATATCATTATCGTACGCTTGTACCATCCCTACCACCGAACCGACCATGAAATTTTCTTTAATCTTAAAATAATAAGTCGAGTTGAAAAATATCGGCTTATTGTCATTTGCATCAAGTATGATGAAAACAACAGTGATGTGCGCAAACCTGTTGTAATATTCGGTACAGGCATAAACCGTTTCAATACCGACCAAAATTTCGTAGATCTCAAGTTTCTCCCTGTCTAACTTGTCTGACGTGTAGAAACAACCGTTTGGAAAAATTTGAATTTTGCCGTCGAAGTTGCCGTATAAAATTTTATACCTAAATAAATTGATCTCGGAATTATTCGACAAACAATAAAATACAGTATTCGTTGGTATCGACTCGATAACTTGTACAACAAGCTGTTTAATTGTAGAATTGTTAAAAATCGAGTATATTAGTGGCATAGGAGTTTGGGAGGATTCAACTCTGAATACGATGTCCAGAGTGGAGTTTAGCGAAGATGCACTTTTGTCTCTTGCAATCGCGCGAAGATTCATCAAAGTAGGTGTCGGCAAATTAATTTTTCTCCTCAATCTTATTGCTCCTTTCGTATTATCAATGGTGAAATAACTGATGAAATCGGAATTGGCGATGTTCAAAAGATCGTAAGTAATTGAACCGTTGAGATTCGAATCAAAGTCAGACGCTCGTAATGTTATCAATTCTGACCCGACAGGTAGATCGACATCTACTAGAACTTCTATACCGTCTCCATTTCTAATGACATTACACAAGTCTTTAAACAGCGGTTTGTTATCATTTATGTCTGTAATGTTTATTACGACAAACATCCTATCGAACTCGTAAGAATCGAAAGCCACAACCGTCAGCATAAAACTCGATACCATTTCTCTATCGAGACGATTTGCTTGATAGAGCCAACCGGTTTTTGTGTCGATTCGAAAATATCCAAACTCATCGCCGCTTGTAATGGCGAATGAAATTGTGCTAACGATGTTGTAGTGAATGTTTAACTTCAGTTGGACCAATGGTGCGGGTGTTGAAGATTCTGGCGCCGCTTTATTATCGACATCTTCGCTGACGTTGATGTACTGGTATCGATTTACGAACCGAAATCTTTTATTCGTTTCGTTGCTACTCGACACGAGGACTTGAATCGGTTGCGAACAGCGATTGTCATCACTTGCAACGTGTTTAATCGTTAAATTCAACCAGCACATCTCGACAGCGTACAGCTCCGCTAATTTACTCGTTATTATCCGGATATAATCGTTGCTTGTATCGAGGTAATATGTTGTCCGACACGTTTGATTGAGGATGACGTATTTGAAGCTTGCCCTGTCAACTCTTGCCATCATGTTTAGAAGGCTTAAAACAACATCTCCATTATTTTCAAAGCCAGTTAACTGTGCAAAGTACAGCGATGGGTAGCAGTTTGTCGGTAATTTATCCGATTGTGATGGCGAGGAAGACGATGATGATGATGACGTTATTGTTAGCGATACTTTCGTACTGGAAACGTTGCAGTAAAAACTGTTTAAATACGATGAGAATGATGACGTTGAAGACAATTTTCCGAGAACATTTATTTCATAAACGCCGACGCGAAACCGATTTTGAATCTTACTCGTCAGCTGTCCACGCCTCCGATCGATACAGAACATACCCGGATATTTCACTAAAGTTAGCTCGTCCAACTCGTACAGCACATCCCTACCGGCTGACAGTGTGATGATCGAATTATCGTCGTTTGTCGGAAATCCGGTTTCGGTGAATGTGACATTTTTTGTTACGTAATAAGTGTCAAAAGTAAACTTCGGACAGATCGGTCGGTTAGATACGATTGCAATGGTTACTTGAACAAAATTCGAAACTTTTGTGTTTTTAATGGTAGCTGAGACGTTTAATTTTATCTCATTTTTTATTTTGGCATTTAAGTAAGAGTTTGTTGTTATCAATCCGGTATTTGAATCGATTTTGAACCACCCATCCGTGTTCCCAGATTCGATAGAGAGCAAAATGTCATCATTGGTGAAGTCGGTGATGTTGTTTGAGGTTGAAGCGGTTGTGGTAGCTTTGATGACGGCCACCAAACTGCCAATCAAGGAAATGTCCGAGATGGCAGTTTCGTACTTTTGCATTTGAAAAATAATTGACGGGCTGACTGAACTATCGAATATTACTCTCAGCACCGAATTTGACCATCGCCTCGGTGTTCCGAAGTCAGACGCGAGAAAATTTAAATTATAAATCAATTTTTTGGCTCTTCTCTCGACGTCCACGTTTGCAATTTTCAACAGGTACATCACTGAAATTGAGGAGGGGTCCAATCTAAATACCGACAATTCATTTCCGGAAGTTAGTGACAACGTAACTCTTCCATTATCGCCCCTGTCATCGTCAGATATTTTAACAATCGATATGACCGTCTCATCTTTCAAACTGTTCATGCTTAAGAACAATGTATTGTTGGACTGGACGTTGGTGAAACTGGTGACTGGACTGTGGTTATTTTCGGCCAATAAATATATCGCTAGATAGGACCGAGATGACATTTGTGGCTGACCTGAATCGAAAGCTTCAACAGAAATCATGCACGTGAATTCGGAGCAGGACCTGGTCTGTGCACGCATGGAGTTGGTGCTGATCAAGCAGGACGATGGACAGTTGAGAGGTGATTTGGCCACTGTTACATCCCCGCTGTTCGAATCGATTGCAAACTGTCCGTCGTAAGAGTCGATTAGTCGGTACTTCACTGAACCGTTCGGTCCCGAGTCGACGTCGGAAGCGGTCATCTGAAAGACAAACGCATTCATTGGAGCCGATTCGCTAATGTTCAACTCGTACAACTCGCTGCTGAAGGTCGGAGCATTATCGTTGGCGTCGAGTACGAGTACGTTCACTTTTAAATATCCGATTCGAACCGGTATGCCATCATCTTGGGCAGATACATTCAAAACGTACCGATCCATCTCTTCTCGGTCTAAAGGCACTTTATTCGATAGATAGAGAAGAGTTTTTGATGCTGTCCTATTCAGGGTCAACAGAAACTTATCAGAGCCCTCATCCTGCACGATGGAATACTCGATGTTATTATTGTCCGATCCACTCCTATCTTTCGCAGTATCGATCTGCACCTTCGTGGACGGAACATTCTCAGCGAATGAAACATTGATGACAGGTCGGGGGAAAGTTGGTGTTGGAATCGGTAGCGAGCCTCCGGATACGATGCTGACGTCAACGTAAATGAGGTGCCTCGGAGGAGATGGCAAGCTCATCACCAAGAGTCTCTGCGGTGATTTATCCGTCTCTCGCACCAACCTCTTTGTAGAGAGGATGCAATCACTGATCGCGCAGCCACTGAGATTGAACAAATCGCTAACAGTCGATAATCGGTATTGAGTGTCTCGCATAGTCGGTAACGTACCGACAGTCGAACCGACTGGAGATGTGTTGATCAGTGTCATCTGTACTCGATCTTCTTGGAGCAGTTCTGCCAGAGATGTGATTTGAAGAATTGTGATGAAAATGTTTGAGACTTTCATTATTACTCATTCAGAATGGCAACATGATGACGAGGACGACGACGATGATGATTATGAGTGAGGACAGCGATTATACGTGTAGCCATTACAGTTGTTGTTGTGTAGGATAATTGATGAGGTCGTTGTGATGATTGTTGGCTGGGATGGGAAGATGACGACGATGATGTTCATGTTGTTGTTGGTGGTGATGATGGTGACCATGATGGTGCTAGTAAAACATTATCCTGTTATAAAATTATCAAGATTTGTGTGTATTTTATAAAATGAACGTACATTCATCTCTTCTACAGACAAGCAATCCATCCCTTTCAACCACTAAACTTTATAGTCCATTTCGAACTATCCGATGTTAATGTTAAGAGAGTTTAATAAACTTATTAACTTTAATAATTTTCGTTTAAAAATTGGTCAGATATATTTTAAATAAAACATTTTAGCCTCTTAAATTTTGTTATAATAACGACATTACTACTAATAGAGTCAGAAAATATATCATTACACATCAAACAGCCATGGTGCTTTACATTGTACTTAAACTTTTACATTATACTTTACATAACTAACATAACGTTGTTACATTAAGACTTACAAGTATACCATCACAATGATACAGCTATCAAGATAGATAGATAGATAGATAGATACATACATACGTATATATCATTAATTGAATATGATTGAAACCATCTATATACATTTGTGTTTAAACTCCATGTTTAAACACCTTTTATGTATGGTTTCATTTAGTTGTATACATAAATAGCTATTCAATACTATTACAGTTTGGTTGTTGTTGTTATGAAATAACATTTAAACCAGTATTTTACTAGTTGTTGATAGCTCCGCCCACGTTAATGATTGATTGACAATTAATGGAGCCAATAGCAGTTTAATAATTCATTAGAAACGGCAATCAGTATTAATCAAGGCATAAAATGTATTTATGTGTTTGTGTCTGACTGTGTCTGTGTGTGTGTGTCTGTCTGTCTGTCTGTGTGTGTGTGTGTGTGTAATGTTACCTTACAAGCATCTTCATCATTTATTCATCATCGCTCATTTGTTTTGCTCGTTATGCGTGTTTATTTCAAATAAGGAAAAATATTTGTTTTCTATGGTGAAATGATATCGTTATGATATCATTTTGTTATCAATCAGTTTGATATCAGATCTGATACCATTCTGATATCTCTTTGATGACAAACTATCGCGAAATTTGAATAATTTTCGTGCTAAAATTTTAGACTTTACGAAGAGTTAGTTCTGTCTTTTCACAGAGTAACCCACCATAACTTTAATTAACTTTAAAACTAATGTTAAAATTTGCACGTTAATGTATAAGCCTTAATCTAAATTACCTCATAAGTACTTATCAGATATATTAATTGAACCTAAACGAGCCGGTTTACGATCGTCTTCATGTTCTCACCTCTTGTTAACTCGTGTTAAACACTCCTTTGCTAAATCTGCATTTGCTTTTTTCTGGCCTTTTTCTCTGGAACACTCTACCTCCTTCTCTGACTAATTCTCCATCACTTACGAAATTCAGAGCGGATTTCAAAACTCGTCTAAAGCGAAAAAATTTAAATTTTCACCAAAAACTTTTATGTATAAGAATGCTATTCGTCTAATATCTTTGACTCACTTATAAAAGTAATATAAATTAACATCAAATATAAATTTATTTTCGTTTATTCAAAATTGTCAAATGATTCATAATTTGTTTGACCGACGGCATCTCATCATAAACAAGTGTAATCTGTCGAATCAAAGATAAAAAATACTGTTGCGTGTGTGTGTGTGTGCAGTACAGTGCGTGTGTGTGCGTGCGTGCGTGTGTGTGTGTGCGTGTGTGGCCCATTCTGTTGTCGCTTTGATAGCCGACAACGGCGATGGTTTATGTGCACTCTACTGTGTACAATTGCGTATGCCAGAATAGTACGTACGTGTGTTTCTCTCTCTGTGTGTGAGTGTGTGTGAGTGTGTGTGTGTGTGTGTGTGTGTGTGTGTGTGTGTGTGTGTGTGTGTGTGTGTGTGTGTGTGTGTGTGTGTGTGTGTATGCATGCATGTATGTATGAATGAATGTTAGTATGTGTCCATGTATTTTTGCTTGTGTTTGTGATTTAATTCTTTAGTTATGTGTAATGGACTGTTTGTAGATTTTGTAGTTGGCTAAAAAACTACTGATTGTTGAGAAGACACAAATGAAGATGATGACGACGACGACGACGATGATGATGATGATGACGATGATGATGATGATGACGATGATGATGATGGGAATGATGACGATGTTGTTTTTGTTGTTAAAAATAATGATGATGTAAGTTTTCAGTGAATCATAGAATAATAAAATGAAGAAAATGAAATGACGAAGAGGGAGAGAGAGAGAAAGTGAGAGAGAGAGTGAAGGTAGGTCGTGAAGAGTTGAGCTAAGCATCACATCACTGATGATCGCTCGTTCAGTACACTTCCGACAAAAAGATTCTAAAAATAGCTCACACATCCCCGCGAAATATTTTTTATTCGCACATCCCTACTTTGCATATAAACAAAAATGGATCAACACTATGCATAATCATCATCGTCGTCATCACCGTCTTAATCATCATCATCATCGTCATCATCATCACATCATCATCGAGTTGCTCGCTGACAAAGAAGTTTTGAATCGTCATCATAATTTATTTTATAATAATTTAAACAATGGTAGATATGGTAGTTAAAGGTTTAAAGGTTACTCTCTCTCTCTCTATTGCGTTAGCTTCAGAGGTTTCAACGACAAACACACACAGCGTATATGAATACGCGTGCAAACCACGCATCATACACATTGCATATGATAGGCGGGGATCTCTTTGTATTCGAACCCAGTCCAGTCATTGCAATAGCAAGACCAGGCGCCTTCAACCATTGAGCCATCACGCCGGTAGTGGTGGTGGAAATGGTAGTAGTAGTAGTATTGGTAGTGGTAGTAGTGGTAGGGTTAGGGTTACTACGACTACTAATTCTACCAAGTAGAAGTAGTAGTAGTAGTAGTAGTATTGGTTGTGGTAGTAGTGGTAGGGTTAGGGTTAGGGTTACTACTACTACTAATTCTACCAAGTAGAAGTAGTAGTATTGGTTGTGGTAGTAGTGGTAGGGTTAGGGTTAGGGTTACTACTACTACTATTTCTACCAAGTAGAAGTAGTAGTAGTAGCGGCAACGGTGGCGGCGTTGGCGTTGGCGGTGACGGCAGTGGTGGCAATGGTGGCAGCGATGGTGACGGCAGTGGTGGCGTCGATAGTGGCAGCAGTGGTGGCGGCGACGGCGACAGAAGTGGCAATAGCGGCGGCGGTTGTGGCGACGGCAACGGCAGTGATGGCAGTAGTAGCAATAATGGCGGCGACGGCGGCGGCGGCGGTGGCAGTGGTTGCGACGGTGGCTGCTACAGCGGTGTCAGTGGTGGCAATGGTGGCAGCGATAGTGGCGACAGTGGTGGCAGCGATGGTGGCGGCAGTGGTGGTGGCGGCTGTGGTGGCTACGACGGTGACAGAAGTGGCAATAGCGGCGGCGGTTGTGGCGACGGCGAAGGCAGTGGTGGCAATGGCGAGAGAAGTGGCGATG
>NW_008705398.1:206328-232182 GCF_000326865.2 Helobdella robusta | reverse complement strand
TAGATTTCTTTGTTTCTGACTATATTTCTTTTGTTTATGTTTTCATAAATTTTTCGCCAATTTGTCTCTGTGTGTATTTGTGTGTGTACGTGTGTGTGTTTGTGTGTGTGTGTACGTGTGTGTGTGTGTGTGTGTGTGTGTGTGTGTGTGTGTGTGCATGTTCCATTTATCAACACAACTAACTAAATGTTTAGATTAAGGAAGATCATTTGTTGATGACAACAATGACGATGATGGTCATGATTATGATTTTGTTGTTGTTGATGATGGTGATGATGATGGCAATGATGGTGGTGATGATGATGATGGTGATGACGATGACGATAGAAAAGTGAACTGCTTATTATTAATCAAGTCAATGCTAATCAAGTTAGTAACAAGATGGTTGTAGAAGCTGCTACTACCACTACTACTACTACTACAACTACTGCTGCTGCCACTACCATTACTACTACTGCCAAAACTGCTGCTACTTAGACTACTACTACTAAAGTTAATATTGTGTTAATATAATTATGATAATAAAATAATAAATAATTTTCTTTCGTCAGATGGATAGAGTTAGGAAGAAACGCTTTCGCGGGCCTACCTTGTAAATTTCATTGTAAATTTACCATTACATTCAAAATTGCTTATAAATATAATAATAATAACAATAATATAAATAATATAATAATAATATTTATTATTACCATAATTATTAATGATATTGCTATAGTCCTAGAAAAGTTTGCAATGTTGCATACAGTCAGTTGTCAAGGGACAAATGGAAGAAATTCATCTATACTCGTTATACATGATCTATTTACTATTATAATTTTATTATAAATTTTCATTTTTATTAATATTGTTTGATTATGAATATTTATTATTATTGTTAATAAATTAATTTAAATTTAATATTGCATTGTTGAGTTTTGCTAGCAAAATTTTGATTGTCATGGTCTAATTTGTTTGCTGGGCAAAAGTTTGCTTTACAAAAAGCGCTGTGTAAAGTTAACTGATTGATTGAGTGGACGAATGGATGAATGATTGAATGAATTAACGAATGAATGAATCAATGAATGAATGAATGGTTGATTGATTGAGTGAGTGATTGATACATACAAACAACATAATCGGTAGATTAAGACAAAAACATAGATAGGTAACAATACAACAGTAAAAAAAATAACAACAATAATAATAAAAAAATAATAATAAAAAAATAATAATAATAATAATAACGATAATAAAGATGACGATGACGACGATGATGTCAAAGAGTGTGATGAGAAGTCAAGTGCATGTAAATATGTAAAGAAATTTGTATATTTTTATGTACACAGACATAAATACACACACACATACATACTATATATATATATATATATAGTATGTATGTATATATATAAAAAGTATATATATACTATATATATACTTTTTAAAAAAAAAATATATATATATATATATATATGTATATATATATTATGCAGAAGTGATTACTAAATTTGCTATCATTTACATGAATGAATTGTAAACTGCTTGAAAAAATTACTACACACATTACTTATATTGGTGTCAGGGCATCGTAAAACATCGCAGCTTCTAGGGCTACTACCACAACCACCACTACCACTACTACTACTACCACCACCACTACTACTACTACTACTACCACTACCACTACCACTACTACTACTACTACTACTACAACTACTACTACTACTACCACCACTATCACTACTACTACTACTACTACTACTACTACTACTACTACCACTACTACTACTACTACACTACTACTACTACTACTACTACTACTACTACTACTACTACTACTACTACTACTACTACTACTACTAAGTCATAAGGAACGACCAGACGTATAGCTGTGCAACTTTACCAACAACAGTATCGAAACCACAAGACATGCATGTATGTTTGTTTGTTTGTATGTTTTTTGTATGTATGTTTGTTTGTATGTATGTATGTATGTATGTATATATGTATGTGTGTATGTATGTACCAAATATATGTATGATTGCATGTAAGTTTGTATGAATGTATATATGGAGAACACACACAACAATTTGTATCAAGGTTGTTTCATTTACTCATGCCAGAAATTGATGAAGAGGAAGAAGAAGCCGATGATGACGACGATGATGATGATGATGAAGAAGAAGATGACGACGATGATGATGATGATGAAGAAGAAGATGACGACGATGATGATGATGATGAAGAAGAAGATGACGACGATGATGATGATGATGAAGAAGATGACGATGATGATGATGATGATGAAGAAGAAGATGACGACGATGATGATGATGATGAAGAAGATGACGATGATGATGATAGTTAGGTTGCTAAAGCTGATGGGAAAATAACCGTATATATGCATTTATCTATAAATGCAACGTATCTATATAAAGCGTTATGTGCTTATTAATCAACATATGCATGCTAATCTATTGGAACACACACACACATATATAGATACACACATACACACATGCATATGAACAAACAAACATACATGCAGACATATATGCATACATACATACAGACATATATACATACAAACATACATACATACATGCATACATACATGCATACATACATACAGACATATATACATACAAACATACATACATACATACATAAATGTACTTTTCCTTATTGCATGCATGCATTCTAGCTCTCCACTCCATAATACATTGTTTATATGCTACGGTGCTGACGGTCATGATGACGATCATGATGGTGGTGGTGATGATGATGATGTTCTTCATGATGATGATGATGTTTTTCTTGGTTGGTTGCTAGGATGAGGACGACGATGATGATGATGATGGGTGATGACAACGAAAGTAACTGTATTAATAATAATATTAATATTTGAAATAATGATGATGATGATGATGATGATGATGACGACGATGATGAAATTTTAAATGTTTGACATACATATGCCAGGCTGTGCTTATATACATGCATGCATCTATGCATTCATTCATTCATTCATGCATACATACAAACATACATACATGCTCACATACATACATACATAATCACACATAAATACATGCATACGTAATATACATACATACATATACACAAATAGTCTATAGTGCTTACTAGAGATTGATTCTACATCACAATCACACACAACTACCCGTGATATGATATGAAAGAGAAGCTCTGAGATTTAAGAATGTAACGAGCAAACAAACGAACTAACGAATATACATTCATACATACATGCAAATAAACAAACAAACAAACAAACAAACAAACATACATACATACATACATTACTTACCTGTAAACACAAAAACAGTTATACCAACTCATTCTACATACACATAACTTCAAACAGCCAAACACACACACAGAACTTCAAACAGCCAAACACACACACACAGACAAACACACAGACAAACACACACACAGACAAATACACACAGAGACACACACACATACAAAGAAGGCAAACAAAACAGCAACCTGCACAATCAATACGCGCATGCTAACCTCTGTAAACTACTACTGAGCCTATATCTGTATATCAGATATATATGTATATACATATATCTCTTTATTAGATATATATATTTATATATATTATATATACCTATTTTTATATAACGAATATATTATATATGTATTTATAGTATATATCCATTTGTATAATATGTATATATATATTCGTATAATACATACTTATATATATATATATAAGTATATATATATATATTCTTATATATATATATAAGTATGTATTATACGAATATATATATATATATATATATATGGTGGTCTTCTTTGAAAATTTCGTCATTAATTTGTGAGTATTGTTGGATTGGTTAGATGGATGGATGATATGATCGATGGATCGAATGAACGACTGACTGAATTAATGAATGAAAACATAAATGAATGATTGAATAAATTAAATAATGAAGTTTTTTTATTGTTCTTCATAATGCAACTCTGTCAAACGCTAAGTTGCTTGCTTACATGTTACTCTAAATTAAATTTTCGTGCCACGAAGGCTGTACCACACACTACACCACACTACACCACACACCACCACACCACTCCACACACCACCACACTACACCACACCACACTACACCACACAACACCACACTACACTACACCACACCACACACGCACAAGCACCACACCACACAAGCACCACACCACACTCTCATGATGGTCTTTTAGGTTCGGAGAGACAGTATTCGAACTATGCTATCGCGTATTAGCAAATCAAGACATGGCAGCACTCTTACCGACTGAGCTAACTCTGAGAATGAATGAAATTTAAAAAAATGAAATTGTTGAACGAATTACATAATGTGTAAATGAAGAACGAACTACAAAAATGTAGATAAAAATTGATAGATGCCCTGTATTGAAACGATAAAGAGATAATGAGGTAGCTGCAGAGTAGTTAACAAAAATGTTAATACATACCCGCGTGTGTGTGTGTTTATAAATTTGCGTATGTGTGCGTGTATATGTCTGTGTGTGTTAGCAGTGATTTGATGCTTAAAAATTTCTTCATTATATATAGGTGATGTTAATATGCGCAAATAATAAATTAAAGTAGTCATACATACACTCGTATAGTATGGATGTATGTACATACATGTATATATGTATGTTGATTAACTAGCAATTGATGGGTCTATGATCATTGTCAGGTTCTGCTATACTCTATGTTAATGGATCAGGCAGAGAAAGGTTATTTAAAGCCCCATTAAGTATACAGAAGAAATTAAATTTTTGAAGCAGAACCGATATATATATATTCTTTAATGTAATATTTTTCTAAAGAGTTTCCTGATATTAAGATAATTTTATTAATAAGTTTTTTTTTAAAACAGATGGGTATTGTTGTCGGTTGGTCCGAAGGTTTCGATGCCTACTGAGTCGTTGAGAGTAGCATACTTAAAAAATTTTTAGTCGTACGCTTTTAAAACCGCGGTACCTGCCTCAACCGATGTGAAAGAGATGCATCATTCGGCCACCGTGTGGAGGAACGTCACATCCAGGCCAGCGAACGTCCCATAGCCCACGGAGAAATTGTGTAAAAATTCCCAGCCGCAATCAGGCCTACCGGTTCTTTTATCACCGGTATGGCAGTTTTCCGGAAGCAGCAAACGAGGAAATCATTCATCGCTGAATTTCTTGCTTAGCGTCCAGAGCCAAGAGAGCATGAGAGACTACGATGGCCCAATGGACCAACCTTTGCTCCGCAGTGACAAACATACTCGGTAACAACTGGCAAACCAAACTTCAACCCCCTCCTGATGTGGCACAAGGCTGGATGACCGAATCATCCAGCCTTGTGCCACATGTATGTATGCATGCATGCATGTATGTATGCATGTATGTAGTATAAAAACAATACGATCTAAGAAGAAACCAATCATAATGCAAAAAACTGCAACAACAACAACAATAACAACAATAACAACAACAACGATAATAACAACAATAATAACGATAATAAGAAGAAGAACAATAATAATAACCACGAGCGATATTAAGAGACCAACATGTATGCATGCGTGCATGCATACAGTGATTACAGTTTTGTACACGCGCCATACATCATTGTTTACATACCTATTGCTGGCATACATTCATACATACAAACAAACATACAAAATGTATAGTATATGTATGTTATGTGCGTATAATGTATGCATACAAGTGTGAATGTATAGCAGAGTTTGCGTACATACACAACGCATTTAGTTTCATTTGCTCAATAGGCAGGTCATATACAAACTACTTATTTGTATATGTGTATATACATGTATATGTATTTGTGTGTGTAACTAGACAAATCAACATAAATATTCTTCAAATCCAGCCTTCAATAGCAAAAATATAATTAGGCACAGTTATGTATGTATGTATATATATATATATATATATATAATATTTATAAGTATATATGTATATATAAATATATATTAAACTCTAATGTTATATTCACATATATATGTATATAAAATGATAAATATAATTATGCATATATAATGAAATATATAATACATGCTTAAGTATGACTATGTATTAGCGTAACGTAACTATTTATATAAAATTATATATTTAAAAAGTATTTTGTTATCTATGCTTGTATTTACATTATTTGTGTGTGCTTTAATTTTTTATCGGCCGTTTCTTTTATTCTTCTTTTTGATGATGATTATCTTCATTTCTAATTTTAATTTCTTATATCATTATATATTTGTTTTTCATTTTTCAACTTTTGCAATTTTTCATGTTTGTTCTGCCTATTTTTAGATCGCTGTTGTTGGGGCTTTTAGTAGTTTTAGTGATGTGCTGTGTAATTTTTTTATGGTGTTCGTTTTTTAAGAATCTTTCCAATCTGCTCTAATGGTCATTATAATGCCACACTCATTGTAATTAATATCTGCCTAATCCACTAATTTTATTACGTTGCATTGCATTATCAATGAAACAATTAAAAATGCATAAAAATTGTTTGATTACAGAATTTGATTTTAATGAATGAAATAGCATTGGGAGTATATAATTTTATTATTTTTACATCTACTTTGTAGAAGATTAGACCGAAACAAAGTTTTGCAAAACGTTACCTTTGATGGTTCATATATTACCATTATATCTTCATCACCGTAGTATCAAACTATGGTTATCATGACATAAATAAACATTTGCATAACAACGTTAATACAAGTGTACGCACATCTATACAAATTGATATGCATGTATACATTGTGTACAGAACGAGTGTTTTGCGAGTACCTTTGCCAATGCTGTGTACAAACAAATACAATCATTAGCTAATTATTTTTTGTAAAATATTGCATTTAATACCTTTGTTATCGTTAATTAATTTTATGCATAATTGAGTGTACGCATGTGTACATAATTGTATGTTTGTGCACAGTACGTGTTCGTATGTGAGTGTGTATGTGTGTGCGTGCACCTGCTTGCTCTCTATACATTGGAAAGCTACACTACGAAGCGATGCTATAGGTTCATGAATAATTAATTAACCAGCAAGCCGAGTCGATGCACAGCTTATGAATAATTAAGTAGGCAAATCGACGACCAATAAGAAAACGAAAATGATGACACGTGATGCATTAATTATGAATTAGTTATTTTCACGGCCCGGAAGCGGCCGGTCGCCATTTTGAATCGGTGAGAATAGAATTTCTTTTATAGTTTGAGTTTATGAATTTTATTTTCAAAAAAAATTTTAATCGCCGAAACTTTAACGGATTTTTTACAGTTGTATTTTATAAAGTTTATTGGACGCTTGGTTAGTATGTGTTGATTTCGTGAATAAATTTACAATTTACTACGGACGATAGCTGATCGATCGTTGCGTTAAGTTCGGTTCAGTGTATGTACGTGTATATACGTACGTACATACATGTATGCATATATATGTATTAGAATGTTAGTGTTCAATCAATAAATAGTATTACATTCCCTGGCCTGTATATCCCCCACTAATTAGTGAGGTGATTTTGCAAAGGTGCATTTGTTGTGCAATGTTTATTTTATTGAATTGATCAACACAAACTTTACAAAAAGCGTTTATTTTATTTATTTACATATTTTGTAAATTTGTTTCGTGAATTACAAATCTACGGAAATTCAACAACCCCAGATTATTTAATGTTGAATTAGGATTTGGTTGTTTTTTTTTTACGAAATCATCAGCATGGAGAAAGAAAATGGATAATTATTTTGAATTGAATGAGATGGTTTGTATCTACAAACTTTGAGGATCTCTAATTTTTTTGTAAAATATCAATCATTTAGGAATCTAAATTTATTTTGTTTGTTTACATTTCTGTTTTTGCATGTTGCACTGGGGGCCGATTGATATATATCCTATCAATCGGCCCCCAGTGTCTCGTTGTAAAAAATAGATATAACATGATCTGAATGTTTTTTCATTTTTTGTATTATTTATTAATTATTAAATATTAAAACTAATAATTTTAAATTAAAATAAATTTAAATTTATGTACAGGTGATATGTTGTCAATCAAAAACTATTAGATAGAGAAGTGAATAAAAAAAAACAATATGACTAGTTGAGCTTGATTAGATCAAATTATTTTAGTTAGTAAAAATGGAAGGTCCTCCGCACAAGAAGCCTCGAAGCTCGTCACCAGGTATCATCGCTTGTGATAATGGTAATCTCTCTATTATTTCTTTTTTTTGCTTGTTTATTTTCGATTCAATTATTGATTTTTTTTCATTTGAATACAATTTTATAAAATTTGTTTAATTGCTTTTTTAAAAATTGAGAGGTAATATTTTTTTTCCTTACACTTGAAGATTTAAATTGGATGAGTGAATTCAACTCTGAGCTCCCAGATGAGTTGAACAAGTTAGTTACCTGCACCAACTCAACAACACCTTCAAACAACATGACTACTAACAACAATAATGTTAATTTCAATAATGCCAACAACGGCAATAGTAACAACAACATTGGCTTACCTCAAGGTACTAACACTAATAACGTCATCAACAGCAGCAGCAACAGCGATGTGCTACCTACAGGTATGGTTAAAACAAAAGCAGAAGAAACAATTCTAAAGAACAAAAACCTCTCACAGTTGTTGAGCACAACCGAGTCACGACCCCAGCAACAACTTCCGTCTGTTCATCAGATGAACATGATCAACAGAGGAATGCCTGCCATGATGAATAGCAACAACGTCAACAGCAACATGTTCAGACATGGAAACATGGGCATGATGCAACAGTCGGCCAGCACATCAATGCATCAGATGATGGCCAGCAGGCAAAGAGGGGGAGGTTTCGTTGGACCGGGCATGGGAATGTCCCCACACAACATGGCCTACATGACACAACAGCAGCAGCAACAGCAAATGTATGCGTCACATCACGGCAATCAGATGATGATGAATGCAGCTAACACTTACCCTAACTCAACAGTCGTGCGACATCCAGACTTCTCTCGCCACAAATCCATGCCAATGGGTTCGAACATGATGCAACAATTCATGACCACCAACAACCATCGCATGATGAATGGGGGTATGTTTCCCACCAACAGATCCTCATCCTCTTCACTTGACGTCCTCTACAATGGCAATGCTGGTCCCATGGGCTACATGGATGGTCAGGGTTTGAACCACATGATGGCCCCAACAATCAACAACAACATAAACATCAACACCAACAACAGCAATTCAATCCATTCGAACCCTCCATCGGTGGGACTTGTGTCTCCCGAATCACTGAATGTCGGCACACCTCGGTCGACCACCAATGTACCTAATAATATTTCACTTTCCAAGCTGGGAATCATGTCTCCAGATACTGGCATGGTTAGTTTAGTTATTTGTTTGTTTGTTTGTTTGTTTGCTTGTTTGGAATGATGATGTTTTTGCTTGAGTTTGTTGGTCGTTGTTTTTTTATTTCTCAAGTTCATATTTTGGTTGCTTGCTTGAATTTGTTGCATATTTTTTAGTTTTTCCCTAAATGTTATGTGCTTGATTAATCTGTTATCCATTTCATTCTACATTTGTGACACTTTCACCTTGATTGCTGTATGGCACTGCACCCTCTTTTGATTACAGCACTCCCATGTATGTATGTTTTTGTGTATCTCTGATTGTACATAAGTGTATGTGTATGTTATATTTGTGTTTGAGTTCGTTCACATGTGATGTTTCCAACTTGCAATCAAATATGCATAAAAATATCAATAAATTTGCTAAATAACCACACAATAATGCATCTTCATCTTGTATTTTTTTTTTAAATGCAAACCCTGAATTAATTAGTCATCAGTGGTTTTACAATCTTATTTTTTCCTGAATATGTCAACAAGCAAACATTTATTACTGTTGAAAGCTTTTTTTACATTTCATTTAAGACATTCAATTCTCCTCTTATTTGTAATAAAGGCTTAGTATCTGAGGTTGAAGTCATTTTTAAAATAAATCAGCAATAATATCATGAAGCAATAATATTAATATATATATACTATAATAACTATAGTATATATACTATAATACTAATAATTTAGTTAGCAAGTCAGGTAGTTGTTTAGTTATTGTTTACATGCTAATATATTATATATCATGTATTAATTATAACTTCTCAAGTTTAAGAATTGGTAAATTGTTGCATTATGTTTTCAGTCTGTTATAGATTTATATGGTTGTTGTGTCATTTATTCATTAGTTTGTCCATTGTTGTGTCCTGTTGTTGATTTGTTATCTACCTATCCATGCTAGGTGCCAAGTTATTTGTCAGGCATTATTTCTTCTCCACTTCATTTTGTACAGTTTCTCCATTATAGTGCTGTCTTCTCAGTGTATATTTGATGTGTCTCTAGCTAGGCTGCATTTGTGTTTATAATGACAGGTACTTAGTATTTTCATTTCTGTATAGCCGGTACTTTAACTAAGTTAATTAATTGTACATATTCAGTGTGTCTGTTGTTCTTCTTGTAGCTTTTTAGTGTCTTGTAAACTAGTATAACTAGGGTGGTCTTAAATTTTTGTATTGTTTAGTAAAGTTTTGTTGTGCTTCACTGTGTCTTATTGTATTAATCTGTGGTGGTGAAATATCTTGTTTTTGTTTTCAATCATGATTTGCACACATGTGATGAATGATTGATGAACGAATGATTGATTGAATGTATGAATTAGAGAAAGTGTTAAACTGTTTGTTATTTTTTGGCTTATACTGAAATACTAGATTGATTGTTGTACATGAAATGTTGTTAAGTTTATTTACCATGTATTGTCTAGCTATTGTATATTGCTTGATCTAATCTCCAATAAAACCACACACACACGCACATACACACAAAGATGAATGAATGGATGAATGTGTTTAAGAAAGTAAATAAACAAATAAATAAATAAGTGGATATAGATGCATAGCATACACACATAGAATCATGTGTAACACTAGCTTCATGAACATGTTTGTATCTAGTAAGCCTTTAAGAAAATCTTAGTGCAAATGTTGGAGATGTATATGTAATTGTTTATATATCTATGTGTGTATAACACATTATATTGTAACAAGTGTATGCATATATATATATATATATGCATATAGTTGAGATGTTATAATGATAGTTATAAATATTATGCCTAGTTTAATGTGTTAGTATCAAATAGATTTATGTAGTGTACAATCATACATATTTGTATGCACACATGTTTATAATGTTTGTGTGTATGCAACTAAGCCTATATGTGTATAAGTAGATGTATATAACTGTAGTTGTATGACCTAATTAACATATTTGTTCTTACATGTTTGTGTGTGTGTGTGTGTGTGTGTGTGTGTGTGTGGTTGTACATTATGCTATATGGCATGCATCCTATGTACATAGCACACAGCATATGAACTCATACATACATAGATTGTGTGTGTGCACATTGACATGTATTGCTGTATACTTGCTTGTCATTCATCTATATGTATATATATATATATATATATATATATATATATATATATATATATATATATATATATATATATATATTTACATTTATATTTGTATTTATTTCATTTATATACTTGTATATATTGATATTTAATATTATAGATATATCCTATAGTTACTAATTTGTTGTACCATCAGCTTATATATAGTTGCATATGCATAGGTATGTATATGATTGAATATGAACTTAGTTGCATACAAAGGCTGACTGAATTATAGATTATATATCAATTACCTCAGAATCAGTGCATATATGAATGTATTCAATGTATGTTATCTATCTGTGTTTATTTAATGTTAAGTATATTGTGGTGATGATGAGTAGTTTTAGAATGCTAATCCCATCTATTCTAGTGTGCTTCTTCTAACTGGCTCTAGGCACACTACACAAACATGTGAGCGCACTCTACACACACGCACACACACACACGCACACATACACATAGCTTATTTATCAAAACATGCATAACATAGCTTAAAATCATCACAATAAAACTTAAGACAATTAAATATTGGTGCATGTGTTCATGTTTATATTTATGTATATATGTATAAATGTATACAAGAATTTGTGTTAATTTTATTGTTTGTATAAGTTTGTGTTTTTATAAAATGTGCTTATGTTGCTTGTATTTTGTATATTTATGTTTGAACATGTGCCAGATAATTTTTTAAAATCCATTAATTAAGGTTTTGACACCCAGAATACTTTTTCTGTGTGTGTACTGTGGGAAATGATGGCCACTGTTGGGTAGAGCAATTTGCTCCCCATGGGCTTCCATCATAATACATTTATTAATTTTGATTATCAGTTTAATTCAATCTGTTGTTGTCATTTCAATCACAAAGCTTTTTAATATGAAGCCTGATTTGATTGAATTTCATTTGATTTGATGCACGTATCAGCCACCAAATTTTTCTTATGAATTCACAACCTCACAGTTACCAGTCAGTCCTGCAGTTCCTCCTGAAGCGACTGACTCCTCAGCGGTGCCCAACAACAACAACATCAATAACATTAACATAAACAACATAAACATCACCATCAACAACAACAACGCATCATCGACGACGGCGACGACGGCGACATCAGCTGCCTCGTTGTCAGAGGAGAGACGAAAAGATTTACAAAACCAACTTCGACTGCTACTTCACGCCCACAAGTGCCAACAAAATGATCAACTACTACAACAACAACTACAGCAGCAGCAACAGCAGCAACAACAACATCCGCCTGTTAATGGTTGCCAGTTGCCGCAGTGCGCCATGATGAAGCAGACATTAAAGCACATGATGGAGTGCAAGGATGGAAAAACATGTAAAGGTCTGTTGATGTTGTCCTATTCATTATTGTCTTTTTTGTTGATGTTGTTGTGGTTGTGGTTGCAGGTTGTCTTTGAGACCTCTGTTGTTGAAATCATTTGTTATTTTATTCTGCACTTGATTTAAAAATTCGTTTTGAACTTTGCTGATCAAGATTTTTATTACAATCTAGAATATTTCTTTATCAGAATAATTGTGAATAAAGTTTGTCCATGTATTGATGATATTTTGTAACAACAGTAAATTATGTTTACAACAAATTACATTTACAACAGCTCCAAAGTGTGCAACCTTGAGGCAAATAATAACCCATTGGAAAAATTGTAACCGGGATGAGTGCATGTTCTGCTCAGCTGTTCATAAGAATTCAAGAAGGGATGGTGTTCAACAGCAGCAACAACAACTCCTGCAACAACAACAACATCCTCATCATTCTCAACAGAATTTCAACTCTCCTCTCACACCATCTACTCAACAAGTTAACCTAAATGACATTAACATCAATATCAACAACAACAACAGTAATAATAGCAACAACAATTTATTATTACAACAACAACAGCAGCAGCAACTAATGTCATCAACAACTAACAATTTGCTAGTCTCATGTGTATTATCAACGTCGACGACACCGTACACGTCGTCATCAACATCGTCTATATCAACAACGACATTTACATCATCAACGCTCACATCAACAACTTGTAGTAGTACGTTACAGCTGTTTAAAAACACATCCTTACCTAATTTCAACAATAACAACAACAACGTAAGTAATAACAACACTAATAATTACTCAACGACGGCACTGACGTCATCATTATCGACAACGCTAACAGCATCCTCCAACAGGACGACGACGCCAAACTCACTCTCGCTAAATTCAGATTCTCAATCGACGTCATCACTGACATCACTAGCTTGTAACAACATCGTGTCACCGTCTAATACTATGACGTCTTCTTCGTCGTCGTCGTCGTCATCATCGTTGCCCATTTCAGTGTCTATGACTGCAATGTCAACCACCTCAGATAATATATCGGGCATAGGCAGTAATAATAGTAATACAAATAGTAATAATAATAATAATAATAATAATAATAATAATAATAGTGGTAATAATAATAGTCAAATAAAGCCAGGGAAAGAATGGCAACAACAAATTCAGCCAATACTTAGAAATCATCTGGTGCAAAAACTGTTAGTTCCCTAATTTATTATTATTATTATTAAAAGTAGTAAATTCAAATTTCAATTTCGGTTTCATCATAGGTAGCCAAACGGCAACCCCCGATCTCGGGGAAAATGTCGTCTAAACGTGTGTTGTTGTTGTTGTATTATTAAAAGTAGTAGTGGTAGCGAAAGCAGCAGCGGCAGTAGTAGTAGTAGTGGCAGATGCAGTGGCAACAGTAGCTTTAGTATGGTTAAATAAATTCAAATTTCAATTTCAAAAATTTTTTAGTTAATTTGATAAATTTTAATATTTTCCTTTTTTGTTTCTGTGCAGAGTGAACGCCATATTTCCGAACACAGATCCAAGCTTTCTGAACAATGATCGAATGCAGTCGCTTGTTCAGTACGCCAAGAAACTGGAGGGTGATATGTACGACAGTGCAACTAGCAAGGTTTGTCTTCTGATGAGGATGATGGCTATGATGGTGTGTAACGGCAAAGATTAATATCCTCATTCGCTCATCTGCACATTCATCCATTCAGGAGGCCTACTACACGCTACTTGCGGAGAAGATTTATAAAATAACAAAGGAATTGGAAGAGAAGCGAGCCAAGAGGGTGGCAGACTTGAACGGGCCCAACCAAATGCACCCGCACATGCACATGTCAGCCAATGGTTAGTCTTGTCGGCTCTCAAATTCATCAAATCTTTTACTAATTAGTGTTTTTAATGGTTTTTGAAAGTGTTACTTTCTTGAATTCAATGATTGTATTCTTTGATTGCAGAAGGCCAACCCTATGATAGTTTTGGCAATCCGCAGATGAATTCCTTGTACATGATGAACCATTCTGTCGGTTAGTTGGGTGCTGCCTGTGTAATATTTTTGGTACTCTTAAGAAAATTATCTATTTTCAAATTACAGAATTACATAATGAATTAATTTATCAACTGGTGAATGATTGATTGATTGATTGATTGATTGATTGATTGATTGATTGATTGATTGATTGATTGATTGATTGATTGATTGATTGATTGATTGATTGATTGATTGATTGATTGATGACAACCGCCATTCAGGCATGAGCCCGGCCCACAGGATGTGTCCACCATCTCAACAGCAACTGCATGCACAGCAAGCAGGCCAGCCCCCACAACAACAACACATACCGCAACAGTTCATGGAACACTTCCCAACACCCGACGGGATGATGCACCATCACCTTCCCCGATCGCACCCTCACCACCATCCTCGCATGCACCCACAATTTATGCAGAATGCAGGTAGGATGGCCGTCGATCCCTACATAGGGGGACCTGCTCAGAGGCTGCCCAATCAACAGAATCCACTCATGTCATACAGGTGTACCGATCCACTTGTCGGACAGGTCAGTTAGTTATTGAGTGAGTGAGGATGATGACGATTGTGGTGAGGTTTTTGGAAGCTTGAATAACAGATTTGCACTTCAATCTGTCTTCCTTCCTGACATCTACACACACCCCTCTTCTTACACACGCACACAACTTTCCAAACAGATGATGTACCGGGGTTCAACGCCCTCTTCAATGGTTAGCGGGGCCGGGGGAAATTCTGGAATGGGCGTGATAGATGGTGGCGCTCCTCCTCCTGGCTACCTCAGTCAACGTCCAATGTCTTCCAACTCTATGAGGATGGCTTATCCTAACGATACTTTCGTCACTAAGCATGATCTGGTTAGCTGTTGCTCATGTTTGTTCTTATCATTTCTTCAAGTGATGCATTGATGCTTGGCAAATTATTATCATTGACGTGCAGTTGCTGCTTATTGCCAATGCAAGTCATTCATTCATGTACGATTTAATTAACAATAGTAGTGGGAGTATTTAATAATTGCATATAAAACTATTTCTTTATAAAACAGCAAATGGAGTTGCAGAGGCAGCAACAACTGCATCACCACCATCATCACCAACAACAGCAGCAGCAACAACAACAACATTTAGAACATCAACAACAACAACAACAGATAGATCCACAAAATTCTCAAATTTTACAACAAAATTCTCAGCAGCAACATCAACAACAGTTTATTGATCAACAGTTGCAGCAACAACAAGATCAGCAGCAACAAGATCAACAACAACAACATCAAAACCTTCCATCTCAACAAATGATAGGCAGTTGTGGCCATCCTTCTAACTCTGCTCAACAACAACAACAACAGTTAATAGCCACTACGCCAACGACATCATCAACGTTATCATCATCTTCGTCCTCTACACCATCATCATCTTCATCATCGTCGTTATCTACTCTGCCGCTGATAACAACGTCATCATATACAACAACCTTATCAACGTCATCATGTTCAACTCCTTCGTCATTGTCGTCTTCATCGTCGTCATCATCTTCCTTGCAGCCTTCCACCTTAAACATGCACTCACAACTTCCTCCTCCTTCTCTCTCTTTCACGCCATCACCTGCAGATAACATCATCATCAGCAGCAACAACAACAACAACAAAAGTAATTCTCAAAAGCAACAACACTTAATGACGGCAACATCAGCAACGACCAACCAGCTGGTGGATGGCCCTCAACTATCTCCATTCATGAGGGCTACAGTTCCTCGAACACCAAGCATACCTCCATCTCCGAATATCTACAACAACAACATCAGCAGCAACAACAACAACAATTCATCATCATCACTACAATCTACGGCTGCATCAACACAATCGTTATTAGCATCTCCTGCTTATTCTAACAGTCCTGCTATGTTGAATCGACAACAACACAACAACAACATCAACAACAACAATAATAATAATAACTGCATCAACAACAGTAATAACAATAATGATATTAGCAATTGCAACACTAATAACAATAATAGCAACAACTTTAACAGCATATGCAACAACACTAACAACATCATCAACAACATCAGCAACATCTGCCTTCAAATCAAACAAGAAAATGTTGATACTCCAGTTATGAACAGCAGCAGTAGTAACAACAACAACATCAACAACAACAGTTTTCTTAACAACTGCAACGTTAACAATTCATTAAGCAGTAGTTGTAACTCATCTCTCAATACCACGCTGACGACGACAACAACTGCAGCAAACATCAACAGCACACCAACGACTATCAACAATATTAACAACGCTAACAACAACAATAATAACAATAGTAATAATAGCATTAATGACGACGATTATGAAGTTGATGACAAATCCATATTGAAGGTGGAGATGAAGGAAGAGAATGATACAAAGATTGAAAAAGATTTCGACGACGAAAAGATCATAAAGAAGGAGTTGATGGACGACAACGAATTCACTAATCAAAATCAGGCAGATATGACTAATGGCCACATGGACACTGGGGACAGCATGAAGGAGTCAGATGAGAGTAGTCAGGAAAAAAGTTTAAAGATGGAGGTGCAGGATGATATTAAGGAGGAGATGAATTCAGATACATCGTCATCAGCAGCAGCAACTTCCTCAGCTCTAACTCTACCTACGACAACAAAAACCACGTCAAATGATATGCAAGATGATAAAACAACAATGACGACATCAACAACTGCTGATGGTGATGAAGACAACAACAGCAGCAGCAGCAACAACAACAGCAGCAATGTCGATGTTTCCAACAGCATGCAGATATCTACTTTGGAAGTTACTAAAGGCAAGAAAGGTAATGTAAATCTTCATGGCTTGTTGTTATCACTACCAACATCATCATTATACTCATCATCATCACCACTGCATCACGTCAACGTTATCATCATAACAACGTCATTGCAGTATTCTCACAAGAAGAGTTGAGCCAAGCACTAATGCCTGTTCTACAGAAATTGTATCAGCAGGTTCCTGAGTGCGAACCATTCCTCTATCCCGTCGATCCCATTGGGCTGGGGATTCCCGTTAGTTTCAGTTTTTTACGAGATTTTCATGAATGTGTTGATGAAAAGTTATATTGATTAATCTGTAGTATCAGGTTTTTTAGTTTTTTTTTCATCTATGAATGGTTTTTGTTTTATGTCGTCAGGATTACCATGCAATCATCAAGCACCCTATGGATCTGTCGACCATAAAGGACAAGTTGGACAATGGTATTTACGAGAACCCCTGGGAGTTCATCGACGACGTCGGACTGATGTTTGACAATGCATGGCTCTACAACAGAAAAACCTCCAAAGTTTACAAATATTGCTCCAAAGTCAGTTTTTCATTTACGTTCTGTTGGCGTACTGGTTTGTTGTTGTGTAACATTTTATTTGTCATTGTTTTTCATTATTTAAATTATAAGCAGTCAAGAAAGTGAATTGTACAAAATTATGAACTTTTGTTTTCAATGTTGTAGCCTGATTAAAATTAAAATAATGTTGGATAGTTTTAAAAATATTTCCATTATGTTATTATGTAATATGCCGCCATCATCATTGTTATCTTCATCACGTCGGCTAATCATCCTACTTCCAATCGTCTAAATACTTGCCACAGCTATCTGAGGTGTTTGACAACGAGATAGATGAAGCCATGATATCACTTGGCTACTGTTGTGGCCGAAGACACGTCTTCTCGCCACAAGTCCTCTGCTGTTTTGGCAAACAACTCTGCTCCATACCTCGAGATACAGTCTATTATAACTACCTTGATAGGTTGGTTTGTTGGGCAGTTGTTGATGATGTTGTCATGTGAAGGTTGCGGTTTAATTGCTTGTGAGGGTTATGGTTTAATTGTTTGATTTGCTTTTGTTGGTATCTGGTTTTATATTATAATCAATCAGTTCAACAACCAATCATCATATTTATTCATTAATCACATATTTTTTCATTCATTCACTTATTCATTCATCAATTCATTTGTCGAGATAAAAATTGGTACATGTAAATTGACAAATACATATATATATATATATATATATATCTAATAATAAATATATATATATATATATATATTGATGACAGGTACATATATTGTGAGAAGTGCTTCAACGAACTGCAAGGGGAAGAGGTGGAGATGGTTGACGATCCCTCACAGCCTGGACTGTTAGTAATCTCGTTTCCTTGCATATCATTAACATATCATTAGCATATCATTAGCATATCATTTAGATGTACTTGTTTATAGTTTCATTTGTTGAAATAATTAATTTTTCTTACCAGTAAAATCAAAAAAGGACAATTTGTGAGAGAGAAGAACGACAAATTGGACCATGAACAGTCAGTATTATGCTCTCTCTATCCACATTTTTTTCTAGATTTGTTCATTTTAATTTAGTTAGAGAAATAATTGGAAAGGTTGAATCATCTTTCCACTGGTAGTAGGTGCCTGATGGCTAATATCAATTGTTTGCACACCACCTAGATTCGTGAATTGCAAGGAATGTGATAGGAAGATGCACAAGATCTGTGTCCTACACATGGAGAACATTTGGCCTGAAGGCTTCTTGTGTGACTACTGCCTCAAAGCATTGCAGACCAAGAGGAAGGAAAATAAGTATTCTGCTAAAAGTAATTTCTAATTTCTCTTAATTTGATCGTTTTTAATATCCACCTAACTGTGATTGTCTCTTAAATTTTATAATTTCCTGTTCCGTAGGACTGCCAACGACGAAATTAGGAACTTACCTAGAGACGAGAGTGAACTCTCTCTTGAAGAAGAAAAACTCAGGAGCAGGTGAAGTCACAATTCGAGTCCTGTCCAGTTACGACAAAGTTGTAGAAGTGAAGTCGGGCATGAAGGCAAGGTACGTGAACAGGTCCGAGATGCCGGAGGGCTACCCCTACAGAGTTAAAGCCATGTTTGCTTTTGAAGAAATCGACGGCATTGACGTCTGCTTCTTTGGCATGCACGTTCAGGAATACGGGTCTGATTGTCCAATGCCCAATTCACGGTTACTTTCAGATGTCTATTTTTTTCTCTTCTAATCATTCTCAGTGACATCAAACAACTTTAGAGTTATTAACATACTGATCGAGTAAAATTTTCATAGAGATGATTTACATGTTTCTTTCCCTAACCCCACCAGACGTGTGTACATTGCCTACCTAGACAGTGTGCACTTCTTCCAGCCGCGACACCTGAGAACCACGGTCTACCACGAAATACTCATTGGTTACCTGGAGTATGCAAAGATACAAGGGTACATGAGACGTACTTTATTTTGAAGTTTTAAAAGTTACTAATTCACTTAATTAATTATACACTGACTTATCTAATCAACCAACCGACCATTCAGATACGAGTGGGCCCACATCTGGGCATGCCCTCCGAGTGAAGGTGATGACTACATCTTCCACTGCCACCCTCCAGATCAGAAGATCCCAAAACCTAAAAGATTACAGGACTGGTACAAGAAGATGCTCGATAAGGCCTACCAGGATCGAGTCATCATCGATTACAAAGATATTTATAAAGATGCAATTGAGGGAAATATCACTAAGGTTTGTTTCCTCTTGTTGCGATGGTAGCTGACTAGTTATTGCGATTGATAATTTCAGATATGTTTGAGTAAATTTTATTTAGAATAACTTTATTTCTCTCAAACATACAAGACCTCACTGATCATCAGCACGGATATATTAACGTTAATATTCAACAGTTATTCAACAATGAATTGCATGAACGTTAACAACAACACAGGTGACGGACATGCCCTACTTTGAAGGTGACTTTTGGCCGAACATACTGGAGGAGTGCATAAAGGATTTGGAGCAGGAGGAGGTGGAGAAGAGGAAGAGAGCTGAAGAGGAGGCTGCCCAGGACACCGACGACTTCGAAAGCGACATCAACGACAGGGCTGAGGTTTGTCTTGTTTGTTTGTTTGTTTGTTGGTTAGTTCATTCATTAGAATGAACTCGGTGGTTGCGTTGTTTCATTTTATTTGATTGATTGTGCTCCTAGGTAGCTCTCTCTCTCTCTCTCTCTCTCTCTCTCTCTCTCTCTCTCTCCCTCCCTCCCTCCCTCCCTCTCTCTCTCTCTCTCTCTCTCTCTCTCTCTCTCCCTCCCTCCCTCCCTCCCTCTCTCTCTCTCTCTCTCTCTCTCTCTCTCTCTCTCTCTCTCTCTCTCTCTCTCTCTCTCTCTCTATCTCTATCTTGATTGATTTTTCAGTTGGAGACATTTGCTGGTAAGAAGAAGGGGCAGAAAAGTGGAAATCAGAAGAAGAAGAACACAAAAAGTAAGAAGCCATCAAATAGAAAGAACAAGACTGGCCTCATGCACTGTGGCAATGATCTCTCTGCTAAGCTGCTCTCAACTATGGAGAAGCATAAAGAGGTTGGTTGGTTGGTTGGCTGATTCATTGGTTCATTGATTGGTTGATTATTTAATCTAATTTCTCAAGTTTTGAAATTTGCATCAAACAATATGTCCTTTCGCCTAATTCACCAGGGCTTCTTTGTAATAAGACTACAGCCCATCAACAACTGTCCAGTTGAGATTAGGGATGTGGACCCCCTCATGAACTGCGACCTGATGGACGGAAGAGATGCCTTCTTAACACTGGCACGTGACAAACATTACGAGTTTTCATCACTAAGAAGGGCCAAGTACTCTTCGATGGGTCTGCTGTATGAACTGCACAACCAGGCCAGAGATGGATTCATATACAGTTGCAACGACTGCAAGGCCAATGTCGAGACCAGATATCACTGCAGTGTCTGTGACGTAAGTTCTGAATGCGATTAATTCTTTCGTTCGATACCTCGTGTTGTTTCGTGATTATCTATTCATATTATGTGTTACAGCGTTTTATTTTGATACCCATGAATGAATTTGTATGAAACATACAGGATTATGACCTGTGCGTGTCGTGCTACAAGAAGTCTGACCACCCCCACAAGCAGCAGATGACCCGGCTGGGACTGGATCTTGACGGGGACTCGAGCAACGATGCGTCCAACAACAACCTTGCCTCCGATCAACAGAATTCGAAAGGACCGAACACACAAGAGGCCAAGAACATCTCCATCAACTCGTACATATCCTCCTTGGTTCATGCTTCTCATTGTCGCGATGCAAATTGTCGACTGAACGTCTGCCAGAAGATGAAACGATTCATGCAGCATATTCGCACTTGCAAACGACGCCAGGACAACAGCTGCAAAGTATGCAAGCAGCTGCTGCTACTCTGCTGGACACACGCCAAGCAGTGCAAGGAGAGCAAATGTCCGGTTCCGTTTTGCATAAATTTGAAGCAGAAGTTGGAGCAGCAGAAGGCAGAGGCTCAGTTCAAGAACAATCAGTTGATGAGGAGGAGGATGGCCATCATGCAAAGACAACCGGCACTCGATCGAGCAGAGCACACTCCTCTGTCGAACGCACCTCCAAATTCAGATCCTCCGACGCCGACTGCTATGGGTCCGCCACACGGAGGTGGTGGATATGGTGGTAACGGCGGGAAATTTTTGCATCACCTCGGTGGCTCCCCCCCTCCGTCGATGCCCCCTCACCAGGCAGCCATGATGGCAGCCCACCAGGCAGAACAAATGGCTCAAACGCAGAGGCAGGTTCCTCCTGTTTATGGTGCAGGAAGTGGTGGAGGTGGGGGGATGATGATGATGGGAGGTGGAAATCCTATGATGATGTCCGGTGGCGGTCCACTCACAATTCAGCAGCAGCGAATGATGATGATGCAGCAGCAGCAGCACGGTCCGACCAACAACCACATGATGGACGGAAGGGGGTCCAGTGCATTCATGCAGGAAGAGATGTACAGACAACAACAGCAGCAGCAGCACATGCTCGCCATGCAGCAGCAGTCAGTCATGGAAGGCATGCCGTCTCAGGGAGGATCTGCGAGCAATCAAATGGCCATGTTGCTGGCCAAGAAGAAGGAGGCAGGTGTGGTGGCCAGCATGATGAAGGGACAGAACCCACAAGTCATGTCCAACATGATGAAGCAGGTTGGCATTCATTCTCTCTCACTTAATATAATATTCATTGAATGTTTACTGCCATTTTATTGCTCCGCTGTCTTCATGTATTTCCTTCCACTGTTCAAAGATTGTTATTATAAAAGCACTTTGATACCACACACACATCAGAGTCGCATGAGGCAGATGGCTCCACAGATGATGGAGGGAGGAGGAGGAGGAGTGATGATGGATGATCCGGGAAGCTCCATGATGATGACTGGAGGGGGAGGGGGGAGTGCCATGATGGGGGGCTCGGGTGGAGGTCCCATGCTCCCCAAACATCAACAACAAATGATGCAGAGTAGCAGGATGATGATGACCCCTCAACAACAGCAACATTACAACATGATGATGCAACATCACCAGCAACAACAACAAATGCGACCGGATTATTCAATGAGGTCCCAGCAGTTTTCACAGCACCACCACTCCGGCCTGGTCTACCAGCAGAGGATGCGGGGTATGGGGGGCGCTGCTGGCTTCGTTGGGGGCGGTGGAGGTGCCGGGGGCATGCACGCGGACGGGATGGTGGAGCCCATGTTGTCGCCTTCGTACATGCACGCTCAGCAGCAGCAGCAGATGATGAGTAGGAATGTTGGTGCTATGTCCATCAAGCCCATGGACTCGTACGATTCCATGGGTGGCCCAAGGATGAGGTTCAACTCGACTCCCAATGAATACATGGATCATATGTACCAGCAGCAGCAGCAGCAACAACTACAGCCTACAAACAACAGCAACAACAATAACAACAGTAATAATAATAACAACGGCGGTAATAATAACAATCCAAACAATCCCATCCCTACGCCCAATCCTGGCGAGGCGTCCCTATCCCGATTTGTGAACAACATGCAATAACATTCGATTTTATTTTCATGTCTGTCTGTTTGCCTGTCGGTCTGTGTGTCCCTTTAATGATTATCCTGTACAGAATTGAGGAGTAAATGATATTTATACGCATGTGAACTTGCATTCATCTATTCATTATTCATTCTTTTGCTTATATATATATATATATATCTATTTATTTGTTTTTGTTTGAGTCTCCAATTGAATTATATCAAAGAAGATGTTCACCAGTTAATAATAATAATACAGCAGCAGTTGTTGTTGCTGTTGTTGTTTGGTGTGATAATTGTTGCCGTGTTGTTGTTGTTGTTGTTGTTGTGATTTGGCGTTGTTTATTTTAAAAGATGATCGTCACGTCTTGTCGAGTTGCTCTGCTCTGCTCTGCCCTTTTCCTCCTCAGTCCTTCATCTTGATCCTGTCATTTTTGTTAAATTTCGTAAATTACAATTGTAAAAATTGTATATATATATATATATAATTATATATATTTAGATAATTATATGTATATATATTATATAATTATTTATATATATATATATATATATAAATCCTACACATACATACGTATTATATTTGTTTATAAATGATTAACGCTCTGGATCGTAGATTGTGTGTGTACATAAATAATTATGTGTGCATATGTTGTACACTCAAACATGTGTACATAAATATATATATATGTATATATATATGTATATATATATATATATATATATGTATGTGTGTGTGTGTGTGTGTTTATATATATATTATATGATCTTATTATGTTTGTTTACATGGTTATAATACATACTATTCGTACATATTTTATATTTATTTATGTCTGTGTGTGTGCGTGCGTGTGTGTGTGTTTGTCTGCCACACCGTCTATCAAACAATGCTGTGATGTTAGAGGTTTTTTTTTTGATCACTAATATTATTATTTATCGTTACTATTTTTATGAGTAATATTACAAATAATATTTATAATTAAGTCGATTAATTGTGTTAAACGTTGTGTGTGTGTGTGTGTGTGTGTGTGCGTGTGTGTGTGTGTGTGTATGTGTGTATCCATATTATTTTCACAATTCTTATTTAACTGTATTGAAAAATTGTATTTTAATTTGGCCATAATAAAAATCATGAATTAATTTGTGTCTATATATATATGTGTGTGTGTGTGTGTATGTACGGTCTGGTTGTACGCTGTAGTATACACACATGTACATGCAAAAATTATATCACTTCGTTGTTATTATCATTATTTTTCCTTAGAGTTTCTACGAATTAGTTTCACATCGACCCCGTCATCATCCTCATCATAGCTAGCATCATCATCGTCGTCGTTATCATTCTTGTTATGTAAGTTAACTTTTAGTCTAGCCAACTAAATGGTCACGCTCTACTGAAGGTTAGGGATCTAAAATGGTTGTTATTAGTGACGCTAGCAGTAGAGATGATGTGTGTGTTTGTGGATAGGTTATGATGATGTATCAACCAATGATGATGACGATGGTCTCGAAAAGTGATGACAACCTTAGAATGATGATGATGTTCTTGTCGCCGGTCCCTCTCGCTCCTTTCAACCCTTCAATCAGTCAATCGAACAATACCGTACAATACGAACTGACACCACCCGATTTTATGAATACATGTACGTATATCACTTGATACAGAATTAATAATACTCAATCAGTCAAACGTATATCATTAGTGATATCATTGTATCACTGCTAACTTTTGTAGTTGAATAATCTCTTGTATCTATGATTGCACTGATGATACTACTTGCTAGTATTGTTGATACTATTAGCGATAACAATAAATTTGTACGTATTATCGCTAATATATGAGAAGTGCATCATGATACATACTACTGATAAAACTAAGGATAAGACTCGTACTTCTAAGGATACTATTGATACTTACTACTACTGCCATTCACTGATATATCGTTTGGTATATTTGAGGTTGATTTATTTGAAAGATTGATTGATTGGTCTGTTGGTTGGTTAGTTGGTTGGTTGGTTGGTTGGTTGGTTGATTGATTGATTGATTGATTGGTTTTCAATAGGCAACATTATG
>NW_008705398.1:161328-201328 GCF_000326865.2 Helobdella robusta | reverse complement strand
GTTGTAATAGTAACTCTAGTTGTAGTAGTAGTTTTAAGCTTCAGAAAAATCTTCATCATCATCATGATCTATATTTATCGCGGCTTTGTTGTCATTACTATTATTACTTATAGTAGTATTAATAATATTAATATTAGTAGTAGTAGTTTTTGTTGTTGTAGTAGCAGCAGTAGTAGTAGTAGTAGCGGTTTCGTCGCTTTTAACGTAGCAGTATTTACATCTGACCAAGCCATTTTCGTCGCATTTTGTGCATTTCAAAGTTGACGATGATGATGGTGATAGTAATAGTGATGATGATGATGGCGATATTGGGGAGTTTATTACTGTTGATTTTTTGCTACCACGGCAGGTGTAGCAGGGGGTGTATTTGTAGCCACCACATCCGCCACACGTCATGTCGTCCTCTACTTTCTGTTGTTGTTGATGTTGTGGTTTTTGATGTTGTTGTTTTTGATGTTGTTGTTTTTGATGTTGTTGTTTTTGATGTTTTTGTTGTTGTTGATGTTTTGGTTAATTTGATTGTATCAAAACATTCATGAAATAATGAATGCCTACCTTGAAGTCTTTGAAAATTTTTCTAAGTACCCCAGACTCATTCAGGCTTTGTATTTCTTCGTAACTCTGTGTCATAGGTTGATGGATGAATGAATGGATGGATAAATGAATAAATGGATGAATAAATAGTTGGATGGAATGACAGACGGACAAACATAATTACAATAAAGAACCAACCCCTAAATTTAAATCCTCAACGTAGAGGCAAGGCAGCACTTGGATCATCCTATCAAACTCTGCTCGCCTCCTCTCACTAAGACTCTCATCATCTCTCATTTCATTCATTCCTCCTTGCAATTTCAACCTCTTTATCAGATTCAAGGCATTCTCTTCCGAGATGTATACATCTCTCTCGTCGAAAAAGACGCGGTGAGTCTGCAATATCTTCCTAACTTCGTTGCACCTGTCACGGGTCTCTCTAATTACCGTCATACTCGATGTGAAGAGGATGATGAGGCCCCTAGACTGCTCCTCAATTGCCTGGTTAGTGATTAAAATATAGGGATGTGATAGTTTTTGTTGTTGTTATTGGGGTAGGTTTGAAAAAAATAACGCATGCTTACCCGTCTGGCTTTCTCAACGTTAATGTTGCCGAATGCGTTGATTCCACTTTTAACCAAATTTTTAATTCCCCTGAACGATCCAGTCCTGGTTTGCAGCGTCATCATCTTCTTCCGCTTGAAATATTCGTGATCTTCCTCTTCCTGTTTGTCGCCATCTTGCTGTTGGTTTTTAGTGTTTTTGTTATCTCTGTATTCGGCCACGCTCGATGAACCGGCATTCATTGTGAATTTGCCAGCTGGTCGTCTCGATTGCTGCTGCTGCTGCTGTGATGTTGATGATGATGATAATGATTGTGGGGATGACGGTTGTGATGATGATGACGACGGTTGTGATGATGTTGATGATGATAATGTGGTTGTTTTCCTACAGGAGAGCAGCATCATCTGTTGTTGCAGCGACATCATGTCGCTCTCTTCTTCTCCTTCTCCTTCTTCTTCATTATCATCATTATCATTATCGTTATTATTGTTGTTGTTATTGTTGTTGTTATTATTATTTTGGTTGGAGCCGATAATAATGAATTTGTCTTCGTCGACGCTGCTTGCAATTAACGCTTCATCATTACCATCGTTATTATTATTATTATTATTATTATTATTATTATTATTATTATTATTATTATTATTATTGTTACCATCATCATCATCATCATTATTGTTATTATTATTATTGTTACCATCATCATCATCATCATTATTATTATTATTACGCCCACAGTTTTCGTCATCGTCGCCATTTTTAATCCCGCTACCCCCGTAATAATTAACCCTGATTGTATGTTCGTACATCACATCATCACCATCATCATCATCACCAACAACATCGTTATCAGCACCGACATCAACACAATCATCAATGATATCTTTATTGACAGTGATGTCATTTTGTTTGTTATCGTTTGACGGATTGAAATCAATGTTGATGTTGTTGTTGGTGTTGTTGTTGTTGTTGTTGTAGATGTTGTTGTTGTTGATGTTGAATGAGGCAGGTGTGGTATCATCATTTATGATTATTTGATCATTTTTTATTACAATTCTAGAGACGCCGATGTTAACAACTTTGTTATTATTATTATTAGTAGTAACAGCAGTAGCAACAGTAGCAGCAACAGTAGTAGTAGTAGCAGCAACAGCAGTAGTAGTAGAAGTAGCGGCAGTAACAGGTTGCGATAATGATGACGACGACGATGACGTTATAAATTTCGTCTCAGAAGTTTCATACGGCGACAAATTATTATCATTATTATCATTTTTACCATAATTATAATTATTGTTATTATTGTTTTTATTATTATTATTATTATTATTATTATTATTATTTATGATGACAGAATCAGTAAGAGTAGTGGTAGAGGTACTTGCAGTAGTTTGTGTTTTGGCGTTAAAATCGTAAGCATTCAAAGCTGAAGTTCTTGATAACGTGGTTGTTGATGAAGACGGTGGTGATAATGGTAATGATGTAGTTGCTGCAACAGCTGCTGCTGCTGCTACAGATGATGATGATGATGATGTCGTTGATAGCTTTTGTTGTTGTCGTTTTAATTGCCGCAATGACAGTATTTCAACGTTTTTAGATGGTTGCTGTGTTTGTTGCGGTTGCGGTTGCTGCTGTTGTTGCTGCTGCTGCTGCTGCTGCTGCTGCTGCAATAATTCTTCAACAGATGGAACATTTGTTGAGTTTTGTGTTGGTCGCTGTAGCTCTAATTTTGTTTCTACTTTTGTTTGCGATTCTCGTTCTATTATTTTTTGGGATGGTTGTTTTAATTGCTGTTGCTGCTGTGGTTGTTGTTGTGATTGTTGCAGCTGTTGAAGCTGCAGCTGTTGAAGCTGCTGCTGTTGAAGCTGCTGCTGTTGAAGCTGCTGCTGTTGAAGCTGCTGTTCATGTGGTATCAACGATGTCGTTGTTGATGATGTGGTAGAATTTTTCTGTAATATAGAATTATGTTGTTGCTGTTGTGGTTGTTCTTGTTGTGGTTGTTGATATTGTTGTTTATCAACTGAACTAATTCCAAAGATGTTATTGTTACTAACATTATTATTAATATTTATCTGATTATTATTTATATTAATATTGTTGCTGTAGTTGTTGTCGTTGTTGTTGTTGTTGGCAATGTTGTTGCTGTATGACTCCGTGTTTTGTTTCTTCTTATTGATGTATTTATCAACGGCAGCTTCCCTGCTACTACAAACGCTATTCTGCTCTTTCAAGTTATGACGATGTTGTTGTTGCTGCTGCTGCTGCTGTTGCTGCTGCTGCTGCTGATAATGATGATGATAATTATAATTGTCGTTGTTGTCATCATCGTCATTGTCTCTTGAATTTCCTCGGCCGAAAAAATTTCTTAACTGACTGCCTAAACTTTTAGTGTTTTTGGTCAATGAGTTTCTTTGTTGTTGTTGTTGATGTTGTTGTTGGTGGTTGTATGGAGATGATGATGAAGATGAAGAAGACGATGAGGAGGCGATGGATGACGACGGTGCGGCTGCTCCGAACGCGTATTTCTTTTTCTTCATCATGATGTTGTTGATGTTGTTGTGGTTGTTGTTGTTGTTGATGATGATGATGATGATGATGATGACGTTGTTGTTTCTTATAATATTCTTATAAAATTAATCTAACTACAACCTATCCAACTGATCTTTTTTTCTGTTATAATCTAATCTGAAACATATTCATGGTAGGAAAATTATATTAACAATACGCCTAAATCATTCAATATATGCATTTATTATATATAGATTGTATGTTTGTGTTTGCTTGTGTGTGCGTGTGTGAATGAATGTGCGTGTGTGTTTCAATAAATGTGTTATATATGCTTAGTCGGGCTGGTAGCAGCACAATGGCCATGAATGAAAACCTTAATATGTATGGTACGAGCGTGTAATGTGCATGCATATAAGCAAGAAGCAAACAAACTTAAGAACAGACAAACAAACTACCTACAAATACAATCTCATCTACATACAAACAAACAGACAGTAACAAACCTACAAACAAACAGACAGTAACAAACCTACAAACAAACATACAGACAAACAAACAAACAAACAAACAAACAAACAAAGAAAAAATCACCAGCAGGTTGACATTATACTGCTAATTATTGTCCGCAAACTTGTTTCTCATATAACTTATATGTAGTGATTGCTATATAAATGGGATGCTTTGAAATTTTATTTATTCGTCACGCTTCAGTGATTGTGAAAAATTTAATCAATAATTTAATTTATTTTTAATTGCCTTTAACAGATTTAGTTGGTTTTAAAAGTGAAAATAGTAGTTTTGTTAAAGGATTCTTAAATTTTTAAAATCAATATTTATCTATGCAGTTCATGTCGTTTTGTTAATATTACTATGCTCTCTATGCTCTATGCTGCGGTGAAGCATATCTAACTACCTTCGTGGTCTCTTCGCTTGGAAACGTTTTTATGGAATGCAGAGGAATTAATTCGGCTCATTTTATTTCAAACAACTTTCAATCTTTTTTATTTAAAATTCAATTTAATTTTGAGACAGGCGCAAAGCTGTTCATATTTCAAGAAGAGGACAAAAGAGCCTGACCACCGAAAATGGAATTCAAAAAGACCGACAGTTAGTCAAAGTTTTAAAAAATGAAGAAATTAATTGTTCCATCTGAATATAAATGATATGTTTCTATTTAATAATTCCAAATTCACTTATATTTTTTTATTTGAAATACAATTGAATAAATACTAATAGCATACTACTTATTTATATTGCCCTACCTACACTATGACTCAATAACAAGTAAGTATCTATCTATATATCTGTACTGATATACAATACCATGCATATCACAACACATACATACAGTTTTGGACAGAGTGAAAGCTTTCTTACCAAAAATAGCAGAGGCAAATCAAGATCTGGCTGAAAAGGCAGACGAGTTGTGCATTGAAACTCCTGTTGATGAAGAAACGTATGATGGAAGGGTCATTGAAATGGTCTAGCTTTCTTATTTAGTTTTTCATTAATTTTTTCATTGTCAGTCATGTCTTTATAATTTCTATAACAAAAATTATTACAGTTAGTGCTTCAACCTCACCACACAAGTTCTCTATTAAATGTTATTTCATTGTTGAGCATATTTGGTCAAATATGTGAATTTGCAGATGTTATTCCGACATTGCTCTATCCTTATTTTAAATTTAATTTTTGACAGGTTTTATGATTGGTGCATATGTGTGTGTGTGTGTGTGTGTGTGTGTGTGTGTGTGTGTGTGTGTGTGTGTGTGTATTCATTAGTTTTTGTACTCCTGTACATTCATTCATTCCTCTATTTTTCAATCATTTATTTAAATATCAATAATTTTGTTTCTTCCATTCAGAGTTTCGCTTTGGTAAAGGCCGACGGCGAACATACAAAGAACAGTGACGATAGTGATGACGATAGCAGTGATGATGACGACGACGACGACAACAACTCTACAACAAACATACAGAATGAAATTGTCAAAGACATCAACAAAAGAGAACAAAAATCAATTGGTAAAAATAGAGAATTAATCCAAATTATTGGTGATGATAAAAATGAAAGCATTGCTGAAGGTAATGAAAGTTAATAAATAATAGCAGAAATGGTCTTATTTATTTTAATAATGGTTAGATATGCAACTAGAGTATCAAATGATGACCAACAGTTTCTGAAATTCACATCACCAGAAACAATGTCACTGATCCAAGAAATTGATTTTGGCAAAATTAAATTATTGTATGTGCGTGTGTTTGTAAATTTCGTGTAACTGTTTCTATAGCAAAATTACTTGCCAATGTATATGACTATTAATTGTACTGTTATATACTTATACTGCAGTTATTATGTAAAACATGGATGTTGTACTACTACGAATGTACGTTTTACTGAAATACGTGAAAGTTGTATGTTGTACCTAGCGTGTGTGCGTGTGCTTGCTTGTTTTTTCGCATTTGGAACTGATTCATTTAACTCGAATGCGAAAATTACCTGATTTTATTTGTGTGCATTTACATTATAGGCCTAATTAGTAATATTAGTAGTTTTGTTACTAAGAAGACAATTGCCAACATTAATATGAAAGGTTTATTGGACTAGTATAATCTATCTAAATAATTTATATGGTCACGTGGGTATGACAAAACTGCATCCAAGCTGCCTTTTGAGCAAATGGCTAGGCCCACCGCTTATAACTGGTGGTTGTCGTCAGGATGGGTGTCCGGATGTAAAAATTTTCCCCCAAATTATTCTCTGCCGTGCCTATAGTTAATATTAATTCCTGTTACTGATTATTAGACTGCAGCGTCTGTAACGATAGTTTATAGCAACAATTTAGCAATAGTATTTGTAGATAACAGAATTTAATTGTATATTATAGCATTTAATTATAAATTTTCATTTTTTTCCAAAATTTTCTTTGCGGCCAGTTTCAACTCGTTTTGTACGTACAAGTCCGTGTTCCCTGCCACCATGTAAGCTTTTTGTAAATTTATTTTACAATTAATTATTAATTAATTAATTAATTAATGGTCGGTCGATTGATCGGATGAAATGAGTAAAATGTCAATAAACTCTAAATTTGTGAACTGTGCGGATGATGGTGAAATAATGATGAATGATAACAGTGGCAGATCTAGGAAGATTGTAATTAAAAGTCAGTTTTTACACAGGGAAGTTGAAAGCGATTGATTGAATGATGAACTGTAGATAAGATTAGCAAATTAGAACGGAGATGATGAGGCTGACTAACGTAGATGCTCCAGTACAAGGGCATTGAAACGTGCAGAACAACTGATCGAACGAATGCAAGACAGAGAATTCTCTCCTTTCCTTAGTTTTGAAATGTCGTTGGAGATTTCTGTGATAACTTTCAACAGGCTTTCTAAGTTTGTTAAGTAATAATAAAGTTTCGATGATTCGTTCGATAAGAAGTTAGAATGATCTATCTTAGGATATGTTATCGCGAATTTACGTAATCATCTCAAACTCATAAAATTTACGTTCGGTTGGTTAACATGTTATCTTAAATATAAATCATTTTTGATATTTTTGTTAACGAAATAAACTTTAACCAAATTTTTCGCAAACAAAAATTCGAACCGTGTTCACTTCTGAGACCGACCAGTTTGATTTTATTGGCTTCGTGGTTGGCTAATCTTCTCAAACGACAAGCTCTTGACGATAACAATTGCTTTCGAGCTGATGAAGATGATGGTGATGGTAAATGTGGTGATAGAAGTGATGAATCAAATGACGTTGGTAATGAGAATGATGACGCAGACGAGGATGACGACCGCGATGTGAAAGATAAGGTGGGAGGTTTATTCTTTTGACAATTAAGTGAATAGTATTGATAACCAATGTCGATTAATTTGAAAACATTCGGTTTAATATCGTTACAAGGACTAGTTCGGTATTTCAGTAATTGCAATTTATTGTATTCGGCGCTTTCTTCGCTAGCAGCACCTGTAGATCGGATGTCGGCATAGTTAATCCGATAGAAATCCTCAGAAACGTTACAATTAAAATTGTTGATATCGCCATACAAGTTGTCATCGGTACAAATTTCATTGAAGTTACTTGCGAAGCTGGTTTTCGTGTTATTATCGAAGATGGGAATGTCGATATCAAGCAAATCAAGGATGTCCTCATCTCGGATTTTGCTGCAAAATCAATTGATACAACACGCCAAACAACAATAAAATGATATCAATATCATCATTAACAAACTTTTCATATAAATCGAGTGGGAATTCTAGATCTGCTAAATCGAGATCCGTTATATTGAGGTAACTGTTCACCGAGTCGGTAGGTGGAAGGATGTCATCACTGGCATTAGTTTCATTTTCGTTTTTCTTGTTAGAGTTTCGATTCTTTGGCTTCAATTTGATGGGATCCACATAATCGAGCCGTTGATATGGATCGGCCGATATTACGAATTTAACTTTGTTGGTTTTTGGACCTTTTGACTGTTGATTGTAAATGAAGAAATTAAGGTGATTTTCAGATCGTAACAACTCTCTCAAGTAAGCGATAAACGAGTTGCAGAACTGTTTTCCATTCGTCGGCTTGGTCTTCAACTGACGATTCCTTGAATATTCGGCTTGAGAAATTAATGATCGATTATTAGAGAATAGATAAATTCGTTCACAAAATTTGTTTCGTGCACAGGATAGCATTCGGCATGGAAAAATTTTAAATTGTCATTTCATCCAGTCACTGCTATAATAATCTACTCACTTTTGCAAACTGGGATGGCTGGCACATTCCGGTACGAATCCATTTCTTGTTTGAGGAATCCAACTTTACAATGTCCAGTTGTTAGTTGCTTCAGCGTTCAGTATAAGAAACGATTGTAGTACCTACTAAACTAACTCGTGGTGTGATATGTCGTTATCCGCTCTTGTTCATGTGTGCGTAAATTGCGTTCATCTTTCAAACATGCGTGTATAAATATCTTTATAAATAAATAAATACACATTTACGCACGCACACACACACACACACACACACATTCCAAGAAACTAAAACCATGGAAAATTTTACAATTCGGTTTCAACAAAATAAGTAAAAAAAAATTTTAAAAATCAAGAGTGAAATTATCATTACTAACAAAAATACTAACAAGTTAATGCAATGCCAGCAGCAAATTATAATAGATCGGTTGTAAGCTTAAAACAAAAAAATGAATTGGAAAATCCAGATACAGACATGACATTAATATTTTCTCAAAGACGTAAACGGAAATTTTTGACGTCACCATCTCGGAGCTGTCGTCATCATTATTTCATATCATTCTTCATCAGCATCACCATCTTTATCACCAGCTCTTTCGTCATAACCATGCAAAATGTTAAAGGCGCAATCAACAATTAAACAATCAACATTTCTTACCTAATCAAATATCATTCAATAATATGCCAGTCATCATCAGTCAATAAACGAATCATTCATCGGTAAAATCCAAAAGCGCTAACACGCAAATCTTCTCAACGAAACAAAACAGTCAGCTCTAACGCATGTCAAGCATACACAACTATTGCCTAACTCATAACGTTGAGGAACTGAAATTTTCAATGAAATTCAACCTAAAATCTTTTGTGAAATCAACTTAAACATAAACCACACCAATTTCAACCATTGAACAAACTAGACAACTCACGTACACTACAATAACCTTCAACAGAAAACTCGAAACCATCGTAAATCCCCAACTTTCTGTTTTGAATCAACCAATATTTATAAATAGTTCGCCGGGATTTTTACCTTCAGACGCATTATATCCACGGACGCGGTAAATAAAACCTCACGTTCGTGCCGTTCTCAGAAGTTTATTAACTATTTAATTGAAAGTCAAATAATTTAACCTGCTGCAGTCATTTAATATTAACTTATTTTCCAAAAGTAGTTTGTAGTCAAAAATGAAAGGCCGGCGAAGGCCCAATCTCGCCCCGTGCCTATATGACGTCACCATGGGGCGTAACTCACTTTTCCGGGATAATTATGATAGATCGTTAAGTGCCAAACGATAAAACGACCGCCGCTCACACTTTTGAAAAATTTCAATCGCTCGAGATCCCCAAATGAAACCGAACTCGTATCATTTCAATATTAAACAGCACAAAATTTGCATACATTATGTTTAGATAATTCCTCATGCTCAAGCGGTAAGGAAATCAAACGAATTCTGAACTTTGAAATTAATTTGCACGAGCCACCACGAAGTTTATGTGCGGACCTTTTTTACTTATTTATTCATTTCTTAACAAAGGAAAGATGAGTAAGTAATAAATTTACAGATCTTATTGACCAATGACTCAACGTCTATCGGTCTTGCCCATCTTTCTCTTTCCGGCAAAGAGATGTTTCGGTTTGGAGGTAAGATGGCGCCTGTCTGCCTCACCCTTGCGCGCGTTCAAATTCAACTTTCTCTGTGCCATCTTCGCTAGCTTCCTTGCTTTATCTGCCATCTAAGAAGAAGCAACATTTTTAAAAATTAAATTTTATTTGAATAAAACAACTTAAAAGCTAATTTAATTAAAATAAATAATGATGTCAAATTCGTAATAGTTAAAATCGTCGGCATCATCATGACTAACCTGATCATCTCTCACTCCGGATCTATCCCTAGGCGTGACCCTTGAACTTGACCTACTTCTCTTTCTGACCAGCGACTTACTTCCCTCTGATTGGTCACGCTTTCTCTTCCTCGATCTATCCACCTGGTTCGTGAAAGAATTAAAATGAAAAAAAGATATAAATATAATTAAATAATTAAACTACGAGAATTTTTTAAAGATTTTAAGTTTACCTAAAAATGATTTCTAATCATTTTTAAAAATTTATCAATTCATAAGAAACTCCTATGGCAATCTCATTTCATTAAATTCTCTTGAAAATGCCTGCCAACACTTACGCAGACTTCATCATTCATAATCGTTATCATCATGAACATTATTATCATTATCATCACCATCACCTCCTCTCCCTGATCGTTGACAACTTTCCCGGCTCTGGGCAGTCTGGGTTTTTCCACCCTCCTCTTCTCACGTGACTCCAAAATCATCAACTTCCGCTTCTCTCGAATCCTAACAATATCGATCATCGCGAATGAGTGGTTGTTGATTGAATGGATAAGGAATGAATGAATGAGCGTTTTAATAACACAAATCTGACCGGAGAATTTGTGGAATTGTTATATAAGATAACACAACTTGTGATTATAGCTTCGAAGCAGTCTCAAAACTAGCAGAAAACGAAAAATGGTAAAAATTGAACACCATGACAATACAACTCATCATTATAGATTATGATTGATGACGAATTAATAAATTACAAGTTCGGCAGATACTTTCATATGAATTTCGTTGTGAAAAATTGAGAAAAGAAATCAGAAAACAAAGTATCTTGACAATATGAATTTATACATTTATAACGATTTCTCTGAGTACAATCATGCACAATACAGGCACGCACAAATGCATGTATATATTTTAACAATTTTGGTAATTGAGCAAAACATTTTGCTAATTAATTAATTAATCATCAGGTGATTTGCTTTTATGAGGTTTTAATTTCGCGCGGCTGGGCACTCGCGAAAAAAGTTCAACGCTTCAAAGCACAGTCCACGTTTAACATTTCTAGTTTCGGTTTCAGGCGGAACTTGGGTCATGACCGAACGTTCGCTTCCGGTCGGACGTTACGAAGAGATAAAAAAGAATGAAAGAAAGAATTAATGAAAAAATGGAACAACTTTTCGGCGGTCAATCTGATGACTTTTGCATTCTCATCTTCTTCCTCCTCATCATCATCGTACATTCCTTTTATAACATGAAAACAATGTTTGTTCATTATCATCGTCATTTTTCATTTAAGCTTTTGAAAACACATTATCCAAATTATTTATCATCACCAAATTGTCATATCACCCCCATCCCTACAAATACCACCCCCGACAGCATCACGACCACAAACCTGCCCTCTCTCTCATTTCTTCTTCTCTCTCCAGCTCCTCCAACTTCCTTTCGATCTCAGGATCGATGAAGTCTGCAATGTTGTGCCCTTCCCAGATTTCCGGAATGACGTCATATTTCTCTTCCGGATTTTTCAACAAGTAGTTCTCTGTAGAACAAAATTCAAGTTTATTAGTGACCTAAGAATGAGTGAACAACTGAACAGATGAATGAATGAACAGTGTATGAACGAGCTAACAAACACTAACTTTTCAAATCCATATAATAATCTTCCCCTTCCTCTAACTGTATATCTCTCTCCTGGCGTTATCACAATAATTACTCAATGAAGCAATAAATTTTATTGGATGTTTAATACGAAATTTTAAAAATATAGAACTGAACCGTTTTTTTCTTGGCATCTGTAACGTCCATCTTTCTCTGCGGTACAACAGGTGGTCTGCTCTTCGTTTCGAAAATGGGAAGAACATAAATAAGCCACATGAAATTACAAGCGAGTATATAAATAACTTTCGCACCATTTGCGAGATTCAATCGACATTGAAACCTAACTAACAAACATGCAAATTTATAGATCTAACAAATATCTATTATTACAATTCTCTCCTCTAAACTTCTCAAGAGCATCAACAACAAACACACAGTGCATGTATGTGTGAATACACGTGAAACAACGCATCACACACAAACACACACGCACGCAAGCACGCGCGCACACACACACACAGCATGTGACTGGCGGAGATTTCTTTGCAATCCCAGCAATGTACAACATGACTCTTATGCAAATATTAATTCCCCAGTCAACCTTATTGTAGCCATTTGGAGGCATAGCCACGTGCAGTCTGTTTAGGATATCGTTCACTTTTCTGGCCCTCACCTTGGCCTCAACTCGGTACTCCAGCAGAGTTTTGCAGACCTAAAAGGTTCGTCCAACAAATCATAATAAGTGATGTAGAGCCAAACAATCGAAATTGTTAATCTATCTAGAGCCAAGCAATCAAAATCTTCATGATTTATATTAAATAATAGCAAACAACAAATCAAAAGAAGGAAAAAATATACCGACGTCATTTTTAACTTCTGATATGCCCTCACCAGTTAAGGTGCTCATCTCAAATAATTTTACGCCCTCTTTCTCTAAGCCATTCAACAATTCCTGATTGCAAAAAGGAATGATTGAATGAATGTATGTATGTATGAATTAAAAATCTAGCAGCTACGCAGTAAACAAAAACTTGAAAAAATTTAAGTACCTTATACTCCTCACTCAACTCACTCCTCTTCCTGACATCGCACTTATTCAGGCAGACCATCTTAGGTTTGTTAGCAAATAATGGCTTCATACTTTCAAACAGGTCAATCTGCGCTTTCAAAGTATAGCCACACTGTTCCGAAGGGTCGACAATGTAAACTATGTGGGCCCTTAAATGGGCCAATGCCGTGATTGCCTGCATTTCGATCGTGTTTCGTTCTTCGAGAGGACGATCTAGCAATCCAGGTGTGTCTATCACCTAGGAGAGAGAAAGAGGTGGTGAGGAGTGATGTTTTGTTGTTGTCATTGTTTGTTTTGTTAGGGATATTAATGCTATTGGTGTGAATGTGCTTGCTGATGTGATTGCTGTCCACATGAAACCTCAACGTTTGTTTTCAGTTATACAGTCTCATCAATCAATAGACTTTTTGAATGAATTACAATGAAATATAAAAATGAAAATAATATTGAATGAGTTTTTATTTTTTGTAAAAAAAAAAAATGTCGCCGACTTGATATTTGAGAGTGGAATAATCAGTGTGTCCGACAAATAATGATTTTGTGGTGAAGGCGTACGGTTGGACCTCAACATCAGCCCTTGTTATCTGGAAAGTGATGAAGAAGATGATGAAGATGACTTTTAAGATGACGAAAATGGTGATGAAGATGATGAAAGAAGATTATGAAAAAGATTATTTATTCTGCAGGATCATTAATGAAAATAATTTTTTAATTCCAGTCTCCATTACATTCCATCCCCCGACATGACACAGATAGCAACAACAGTGGTGACCTTGTTAATAAAGCTAGACTTCCCAACATTGGGGAAGCCACAGAGAAGGATCGTTCTCGTGTTCGGGTCGATGGAGGGCAAACGGGCCAAGTGTTGGCGCACCTGACATGAGGGAGATAACATTTAAAGAGATGACATTAAAGAGAGATAACATTAAGAAAAATAACATTAAAAATATGAATTAGCATGAGAAAAAAATTTAGAAAGATAACATGAAAAGAGGGATAATGTTGAAAATATCTAAGAAAATATCAAAAACATGAAAACTGAACATTTAAATAGAAAAAGATTGACAGTTAAAATGATAACAAAAAAGGAAAAAAATCCTCCAACATGTTCCAAGTATGACAGGCTCTGAGCTTGCTTCTTCATTATTGTGCAGAACCTTCCAAGAGCTGCTATTTTCAACCTTTTACATCTGAACAGTGAGTCTGCATACTTAATACTTTTTACATACTGCTTGGCAACACTGAAAATTTCAAATTTATAATGATCAGACCATTTAAAAAAATAATAAAATTAACATCATTATTATTGTCGTTGTTATATAATTATAACAAGATCTGAAAAAACACCACATATCTTGAGAAAGAAAATACGGAAAATTTAAAATTCTCAATATTTTCTGGAGTCAAATGAAAAACATCAGACTCTAGTTTTTCTAAAAATTCTCAGATTTTGATACTAGTGTTATATTATTGTGTAATTGATCATTTTTTTAATTTTTTTGTAAATGCAATAAATTATTAAAATTTATAAATTTTATATCATATCATGAATAATCAATTCGAACAAAACAAACACACAAAACGGAGAAAATGAAAAATCTACAAATAAATAAATAGCCCAACACCAACTTATCAATTAGATGCATAGCCATGTTGATCTGTCCAAGGGCAAGTTTGAAATGGTCCTTGTCATACAGCACATTCATCAGGTCAGCATAGAAAGGATGTATATCCTGAATTCACATTTTCAAGCAATTATTATTAACATGGATTCACCTTGGCAACACTTTTTTCAATTTTAATTCATCTCTCAATAAAAAGCAGTTTGTTTGGAATTATCAATAGTAACATCAAAATTCATGAAAGTTAGTAAAATTTCATTACAAAAAATTTAACTAACATCTAATTTAGGAAAATCGGACAAGATAAGGGATAACTTATCATGGAAGGCTTGCTGGGCGAACTTTATTTTCCTGCAGTAGAACTGCCTGATCCTGCCTATTTGGTAGTGTCGGTGGATGACTGTCGGCGTCTTCCGTTGTGTTTTCGACAGCACGATGTCGATGAAATCCTTCGAGACGATAAGGACATAAGATTCGAGACATAAATATAAATTTTTATCATAAACTGACATAGCGATAATGCAAGAAATACAGTTTAAATGGAAAAATTTACCTTGGAAGTGGGCACCACAGTTATTTTTTTGAAATTATAATGAGACATTTCGGTTCGATCGTATCACAATCGATGGAAAATAAATTTTATAATTAATTAATATAAATATCAGAGGCAAAAAAAACATTCGATGAAAACATGTGCGAAGGTAACGATCGGAAGTTTACATAAACATTACAGCGTTCTTCGTTTGCCACCAGCTCACGTGGATATAAATATATATATTAAAGATATATATCCATGAATATATTTACATGCGAACATATTATACCCCCATCTACAATATAATTCATATATATCCATATATATAGAATATAAACTCTCTCTCTATATATATATGTAGATATATATATACTCTCTCTCTCTATATATATATATCATTCCACGTCCATGATTCACATCACATATACAAATAGAATAATATGTATCAAACGAATGAAAAAAATTTCATTGGCAGAATCGTACGAGTTCACGGCCTAACAGCAGCGTTCTTGTTATAGACGTACCAAAAAATAATTAAATTACAATTTTAAATAATTCTAAGTTATAAAATACAAGTTAAAAGAGATGATTGAATAAAATGAACTGAAGATCGATTAACATCTTAACAAGTTCGCTCGTATCATGCAAACGACACGAATGAAATAAAACTGATATGCTGACAGTCTTAGCATATTTTAAAATATAACAACAAAAATTACATCTCATAGATTCAAATATCCTAGATGTACCATATAAGGATAGCAGAGAAATAAAAATTTAAGCAACCAGTCTTAACAATACTGCCAGAAAATTTGAAACCAAATGAATTCCCTAATTCATAAAAATATTACAAAAGCAGTAAGAAAAATGGAATATATAAATCTAGATGAATTCAATCCCTTCATATTTTAATTCACCTATTTTAAATTCTTTCATCAAATTAGTGCCATCAATTCTATAGGCCACAATATATGAAGCAATCTTGCCCTTATCTTCTTCGGATTTCAGTGCAATGATTACAGAATCTTTGGTACCAGGGACAAATTTGAAAGATGAAAATCCTCTTGTGTTGTGTTGAGGTCCGAGGTGTGACATTTCAATAGAATAGAAGTCCTCATCTGACCTGAACAGAATATTTGTGGCCCTCTGCTCATCGTCCTCCTCTGTGTAGACTTCCCTGCTGGCTCTCCTTGGCAGGAAGAACCACTGATTGTAGACGGCACTCCAGCTGACGGCCTCATGGATCAGGTAGCCTGTTCAGAGGTGTGGTGGTGTAATTTTAATTGGAAGTTCATGCAACTTTAAAACTTGAGCAATTTCAAAACTCAATTCTTAAGCTAGAAGCAGGTGGTTATTTTGAATTTTGATAACAGTTATAGATAAAAATTATAACAATAAATTATATAATGAATAAATAATAATAAATAAAGAACACAAACCAGGCAGTTCAAATCCACCAAACTTTCTCAACTTATTGTAGACATCAACCCAGTTGTGGTGTTGCACATCCCCCAGGTAGCCCACACTTTTGGTCCACTGTGGATTCAAATTCTCAACAACACCCTTTGTTGATGTCCACTCCTTTCCCAATCCACCAACCCACATAATCTCATCTTTAACCGTCATCCACTCACATTTGAAACCTTTTTATTCAAATAAATTACAAAAAATTTAATATTATCTTGGCTTTGAAACAGATTAATTTTTCATCAAAATAATAGAAACCTTTGCTAAGATGACCATTCCCATCATTTAGAACTGCAAAAGGTACAACCCTGTTGTCCTGAGTGATTTCAAAAACCATACCCGTCCTATCATCACATGTGTAGAGTTTGCCATTGAACACAACCAGGTCGGAAAGTTCCATGGCTCGACCCTTCAAACTCAAATCGGAATGTAGCAGTAAGTCTTGTTCATCCAATTTCACATCAACTTTTGAATGTTCCTTGTTAATAGTCAGCCAACCTTTCCTCATGTGACTAACCCAAGAACCATCCGATTGTTTTGAGCTGGTGTCCAAGTCGGATATGATGGCAATCCTAAATGATATATCCCCATTTAGTGAATACACTGGGGATGTAAGTGGATACGTGCTGTTGTATTTATTAGTGGCAGCTCTGTAATACATTCGTGTGCATTGTTGATCATTGATTGTTGAGCCCTTGTATGAAACTAATATGAGAACAATTCCAGTAAGAACAAGTAACATGATGACGAGACACTGTAAGACACGGTAGGCATTGATTGAGAACGATCGATTGATTCGGTAGGGTGTCGGTGCAGTCACTATTCGCATCCAATCACTCATGCGGTAAGCCAGATCAGACTCACGACTTTTAGAAAAAATTCCTGACATTATTTTTTGAGTCTGACATTTTTATTTCATTAATTTATTATTATTATTTGTTAATCATCATGATCATATCAACATGCAACTTAATTTTTATTACGATTTATTAAACTTTGTTTCTGATAAAAAGCAGACGTCTGCTGCAGTTTTAGAAGCAGAACTTAATATTAGAAGAGAGAGTTAGAACTTTGCATCTTGTGACTCGGAAGACAGACACACACGTAAATTATTTTGGTAAACTGATCGTCGTAAAACTTTAAAAGTATAAAAATTATAAAATCAGATTACGAAAAAAAAGAGAAACGGCCAGATAAACACTAAAATTAGTCAGAAACAGACGTGTACAGTAAACCAAAAACTAGAGGGATCGATTAAAAGTTAACTTAATTACACGTCACCAGCGACAACCATATACTTAGAATCATGTATATAGAATACCAATAACTATTTATAAAAAAATATTATGATTTAAAGCTCTATGGTTTAATATTTCTCATCTCAAATATAGAGTTTTTTGTTTTTCACCCGTAAAAAAAAAATAAAATTTTATTGACAAATTATTGTTATTAAATGCATATTTTATATCTGTTGTTTTCTCCTTTTCTTATATCAATTAAACTTTCATATTTAATTATTGTTTAATAAATATTAGCGTGTTTAATTTATGGCAAAATTATTTTAACTTCTAAAAAACTTTTCACAAAAGGTCATCCATTTATTTCAAAACTTATTTCGAAGATGAATTCGATTGAGTTGAAATCTCACCTCATCTTATCTCAAACTACCAGACTCATGAGAGTTTAAAAAAATCATTCAGCTCTATATTTATTTCATTTTGATAGTTTTAAATTTTCAGAGGAAAACAGCCATTATAAGTTTTATATCAATGAAACACCACAACACCAATAACAAATATAAGGAATTAAGCGATAGATCAATCAAGCATTATCATTTTAATGTTTAAAATGAAAGATACGTTTAGTTGGGGAAGTCTATATAGCCTTCATACAGCTATCATATATATATAAAAAATGTATGTGTGTGTATAGTTAGAAAATCTTTCACTTTCCCAAATCATTCCTGTACATCTTCCTCTTGATGACGTCATCGTCGTTGAAGGGCGTCTTCCTGTCAATTTCCTCGAACTCAGCAATGTCATCATTCCTCGCATACCTCCCAGATTATAATTAAATCAGTTAATTAATTGATTAACCCCCAATCAATTTATTGATCAATCAGATTAATTTAATCGATGTTAATGTTAATGAATTTGTTTCAATTTGATGATGACGCGAGTATATGAAACGAGAAGAACGTACTTGGGATGGCTTGAAAATTCGTAATCAAACATGGATCTTTTGCCCTGTGTGTGTGTGTGTGTGTGTGTGTGTGTGTGTGTGTGTGTGTGTGTGTGTGTGAAGAGACATATGAATGAGAGTGTGGCAAGAGTAGCAAACATCCCTCAACACATTCATATGTGCGTGCATTAAATACTAAATAATGCACTGCGCTCAAATTTGTTACGACTCAAGCATCTTTTATTGCACACGCACAAAGACAGGCAGGCAGACAAAGAGACAAAGACAGATGGACAAACAGACAGACTATAGACCGAAAAGAAGAAAGAGAAAGAGACGCAGGCATTTACATGAGCGAGAAATCTGTAAGATTCTGGCAAGACAAGTTTATTATACGTGCAATAAAATGCTCCCACAACAACAATTACAACATCAACAACATTCTAGAGATAGTGATGATGAGAAAGAGAGAGGTTCGAGAAGGGAGGAAGGAAGGGAAGGAGGAATGGAAAAAAAGAGAAAGACGGGCAAGAAATTTAAAGAATGAAAAATGTAAAGTTGTCAAGTAGGAGAAACAAATAAAACGAGATTGAAAGAAAAAGAAAACAAATGAAGGAGAAAGAGAGAGAGAGAGAGGATATAGAATGTGTGTATAGGATAGATGGAGTGAGAGGGGTAAGAATTGTTATCAATCATAAGGAGAGGTAGTATGAAAATTCAATTTTAAAATCTTTGCTCGGTCGTCTGCAGGCCACGGAATGAAAAATGAACGAGTGCGTGTGTGTCTGTGTGTGTGTGTGTGTCTGTGTGTATGTTCCTCAAATTAAATGAGGGAAAGATGGATGGATGGAAAGAAATGAAATGATGTACAAACTGCCGTGCCGAATGAATGAATGAAAGAATGAAAGAAAGATTAATGGAAGGATGGATGACGGGACGTAGGTTGAATGTGAATGAATCAATGTATGGATAAATGGATTAACAAAAGAATGAACGATTGAGACAACAAATGAATGAGAGTAAGAATGTAACGAAAGAAAATGAAAGAAAAAGAGACGGTGAGAAGAGAGAGAGAGGGAGGGAGGAGAGAAAGATAGAGACGAAAAGAGATTTTGTGTTGGAATAATATTTACGATGAAATAAAACAGACGGTTCATCCCTGAATTGCCGGGTGACGTCATATGACGTCATGTGCGCTGCTAATATTTCCTTTTGTTTTCGTGCCATTTATCAAATTTTGAAGTCTCATTCCAATTTTAAAAAGTTGTTTATTAGTTGTTTATTTCTGCATGCATTAATGCATGTATGTGAGTATGTGTGTGTAAGGTTGTGGGTGTATATATGCATGCGCGTTTTTATGTTTATATATGTATTTATATGTTTGCTTGTTCGTTTGTCTGTCTGTCTGTTTGTATGTATGTATGTTTGTTGCTTGTTTGTAGGTATGTTTGTTGTTTATATACATGCATTTGGCTGTTGTGTGATGGAGCACGATGAGTAACCTTCATCTTATCCTCTTATTCACTTTCTCCTTGTGTGTCCCACTTAACCAACATGTGTGACGTGTGTGTGTGTGTGTGTGTGCTGTATTTTATGTATGTGCTTTAACTGCGCTTTTATTTCTATTGTATTTAAAAACACTGAATAAACCTGATCAAGAAATGAAATAAATGAAATCTCGGTCCAACCATATCGGTCCTAAATTTGGTTCTCCTGTTGAGCGATCGGTGAACGGGACTCCACGAAGCATCCCTCGACACACGAGACTCGCCGGTAGCTGGCCCACTGAGAGGGCCCTCACTGCTACCCGCCTGCACACTACCCAGTTGAGAGCAGCAGAAGATCGTAATGACCAGACTGAAGAGAAGGAGGCAGGTCATTTTGCTGCTGCTGCTGTGGCTGCTGCTGTGGCTGCTTGTGACGTTTTTGAAAGTGGGAGCCATTGTTATTTCTGACGATGTGGCGATGATGATGATGATTTTGATGATGACGACGATGATGGTGATGTCACCACAAAATCAAAAATCAGTGATGACTTGATGAAAATACGAAAGAGTTAGAGAATCGGTTTGTTTTGTATACATGCATGGTATGTATATGTATGTATGTATGTATGTATGTACATATATATATATATGTGTGTGTGTTTGTGTGTGTGTGTGGAACGCATGCCAGAAATCTAGATACATCAATGATCGATCGGACAAGGCTTGCTTATTTAAACTACAATAACGTCACTTCATACTCCGCCTCATCATCATCATCTTCTTCGTCATCATCCTTATCTTCATCATCATCATTTACACGTGCGTCAAAACACACACACGCACACAAACAAACACATCTTGAGGTATGTAAAATTCTCAACCGATATAGATGACGACGATGAAGATGACGATGATGATAGTAATGGTAATGAGGAGGTTATGCACGGTGTAGATAGGACAATAAATTAAAGGATTTGAACGCTCACTGGATTCATTGTCAGTTTATTCATGATACACTGAACAATTTTATCAATTTTATCCGGCTCTCTCTCTCTTTCTCTCTCTCTCTCTCTCTCTCTCTCTCTCTCTCTCTCTCTCTCTCTGTGTATGTGTTTCATCAGGTACTAGACGCAGAACAAAACGACGATTGAAAAACTGAAAAACTCACAAACGCCTTAAACATCAACAACAACATGCACCAATGATTAAACGACATCAACAACAACATCAGCAACATCAACTGTAACAACAACAACACCACCAGCAACTTCAACAACAACTTCAACAACAACATCAACAACAACATCAACATCAACAACAACATCAACAACAACAAAAAGCACCGAAGAAAGTTCCATGCGCGGACGATGCAAAGTGATTGAACGATGCAACAGACACATTAGTCGATGGAGAACTTCAACAAAGAACTCTAATGTATGGCAAGCCGAAGTAGAAAAAATAAATAAATGCTTAGGTATGAATAAATAAATAAATGTCTATGGGTAAACACGCACATATACATACGCATGTATGTGTGTACGCGCGTGTGTGTAATGTCTCTCTATCTCTCTCTCTCTTTCTCTCCCCCTCTCTCAATTTCTCTCTCTCTTTTTCTTTTTCTTTCTCTCTCTCTCTCTTTCTCTCTCTCTCTCTCTATATATATTTTTTTTGATTTTTCTCACAAAAGACTTTTCGAGAACGTTCAGTTTATTAAAATTCAACATAGACTTTTTTTCGAATTCATGCTGCATCAATCAATATATGTAATATGTGTTTTGAATGTGTAAATAATTTGCAGAACTTTTCTAGCTAAGAATCATAATGATGATGACGATGATGATGACGATGATGTGACGTAAGTTCAGTCGGTACTGAAGGTCAAACTTGAGGTCATTACGCATCAAATTACACCGTACATGCACATTGTTATCATTATTATTATTATTGTTGTTGTTGTTGTTGTTGTTGTTTAAATCTTCATTTTATTTTAATTGCACTTATTAACTTTCTGCTCCTTTTTAGCGCCCGCGCGTTTAAGAAGTGTGGAAATTGAAATATCACCACGAATATAACTTTATTGTTTATTATTATTTATTATTAATATTTATTATTTATATTATTTATTATTATAAGCTATTATTATTATAACGATAATAAATATTATCTGTATTAGTTTATCGTCACTTTTTGATACAAGATGGTTGGTTTATAAGAAATAACATTTGCCGAGAGATATAACAAAAATATTAAGAATAAAAACCATAAAAATACTAATAACAATAAAATAATAATTATAAATAAGAATAATAACAATATAATAGCAATTAAAGTATGTTTGTGAGTAATTAATATTCGGTGCGTGAATGGATCGGGCTGGAGTTTGATGAAGTGCCCGACTATTTGCTTTTGTTTGCTTTCCTTTGTTTTTAAAGTATGTGGTGTTTGTTTGTATGTGTGTGTGCGTGTGTGTGTGCTGGCGTGTTTGTAAGCGTTCTCTTGAGGAAGTTTGTTTGAATAATAAACGACTCTCAAATTGACCAATATATATGGATGTTTGATGCCAACTATTTTGATTTGAAGACAAACACACACACACACACACACAGACACACACACAGAGACAGAGACACACGCAAAAACTCCCACACATACACAGAGGTTGCTTCATAGGTACGTTTTTATTTTTTGCATTTTGTTGGCGGCTGTTGTCCATGTCAAAACATTGAATTTTCAAATTTAAATATCTTAATTCAATTGTTTTCTGGTTGCATTTGCATTCTTTTGTGCGTGTGTGCGTGCGTGCGTGCGTGCGTGTGTGTGTGTGTGTGTGTGTGTGTGCGTTTGCATTTGTTTGTATGTGCGGTCGGTTGTATGCGTACCTGTGTTATTGGCATACAGCGTTTTTTATATTAAAATTTTTCAGTTGATGATGAAGTTGTTGTTGTTGTTGTTGTTGTTGTTGTTGTGATGATGATAATGTTGTAAAGATGTTGTTGTTGCTGTTGATGATGTTTTTAAAATGCGATGCGATGATCGTGACGTCATTTTGTTGTTGGAAATTAATTTCAATTGTCAAACATCTCATGAAAGGAATGATGTCTACTTCGTTTCAGGAAGTACAAACGAATGAAAGATTGAATGAATGAGTGAACAAATGAATGAACGAATTAATGAACAGACAAACGAACGAATAAATTAATTGAAGATATTTGAATGATTGAACAAACAAAAATTAAACTTTAAAAATTCTGAAAATTAAACAAAATGAACATGCAGGTGAACGAACAAACAATGAACAAACAAGTGAACGAACGGGTGAACGAACCTTTTGATAACTTTCAAACGGTTCGTCCTTCCCTCTTCCAAATGTGAGAAAGAGGTAGAAATAGGGATGGATGGAGAGATGAAAAGCGAGGAAGATAATGAAGTTGAGAAAGAGAGAGAGGGAGGAAGATGAAATACAATGGAAATCTATCAATTTAAGTATTCAAAAATACAATAGAATCGAATAAATTCGAATAGAATCGAGTAAATTCGAATAGAATCGAGTAAATTCGTATAGAATGCAATGAAATCCTATCTAATTACCGATACGACATCAAATTGAGAAATTGAGATGAAATTTTTAAAAACTTATAAATAAAATCCTATTTAACCTTAGTAGAATTCTTTGAAAGAGTGAATGAGTGAATCAAAATTTCTTTTATCTAGCAGTTCTTTTCTTTCTATCCTGAATAAATGATTGTTTGACAAATAAGATGAATGAATGAATGAATGAATGAATAGAACGAATTAAAACAAATATATCAATCAAATAAAATTATAGATGAAATAACTGAAAATTAATTAATTTTCAATTTTCAATACGGTGAAATAATCTCGAGATGAAACGCCTAACGTGATTGGTTGGTCGCAAGTGGTCTTCAGCCAATCACAGAGCTTTATATAGGGCTTTAAAACATCACTATCGCAATCCCTATATTATATATAAATTTGAAGGAACTATATAGATGCATGTGTACATATATGACACATAAGTACATTATATATATATATATATATATATATATATATATATACACACTCTTTTGCATTATCAAAGTATAGGGTTTCATTTAGATAAAAAAATTATTTCTAAAATGCATTTTATTTCAAGTTTTTTTTTTGCAATAGTACTAATCACAATAAAATCAACACCACCTATCATCACTACTACTACTACTACTACTACTACTACTACTACTACTACTACTACTACTACTTCTACTACTTCTACCACTACTACTACTACTACTACTACCACTACTACTACCACTACTACTACTACTACTACTACTACTACTACTACTACTACTACTTCTACCACTACTACTACTACTACTACCACTACTACTACTACTACTACTACCACTACTACTACTACTACTACCACCACCACTACTACTACTACTACTACTACTACTACTACTACCCCTACCACTACTACTACTAAAAACAATACCACTACTACTACTACTAAAAACAATAACAACAATAGCATATGTAAAAAATAGTTGGGATTATGATGATGATGTTAGTTAAGTGGTAGAGTAAGAAGTTTGGGGAATCCTTTTTTGAATGTTTTGAATGAAAAATTAGTTTTGTTAGTCGTTTTGTAGTATTTGCCGTTCGTTCGTTCGTTCGTTTGTTCGTATATATATGCTCGCTCGATCGTTCGTTTGTTTGTTTTTTTATATGTTCGTTTGTGCATCTTCTTTTGATATCTTGGCCTCATTTTTGGAAGGAACAAAACGTAGGAGGGGAACAACATGAAAAGATTAACATTATAGTTGTTTCATCATCATAAATATTATTATTATTATTATCATTACTATTATTGTTGTTGATGTTGTTGTTATTAATGTTATGCAATTTTTTTTTCTTGTTTTTGAACGTCACACGTTCAGTCGTCAATGCCAAATAGTTCCTCCTTGACTGAAGGCTAATTCCAGAATTTGGCTTATTTGTCATCGTTTGTTGGCATCATCTTAAAAGGCAACACAGGCAGTAGGTGTTGATGATGATGATTATGATGTTGTTGTCTAGATGGTGATAATGATGATGTTACTGACTTGATGGTGGTGATGATGATGATGTTGCTGACTTGATGGTGGTGATGATGATGATGATGACGTTGTTGTCTTGATGATGATGATGACGACGTTGACGCTGGTATCTGGCTTATTTTGTTTCTTTTTTCAAATTTGATTGTATATGGTTAATTGTTAACTGATGTACTGTTAATAATAATAATAATAATAATAATAATAACAACAACAATAATAATAACAACAACAATAATAATAATAATAATCATCATCATCATTATCGTCGTCGTCGTCGTCAACATCACCAAAATCCTGATTACATTTTTTACGTACCACGTGACTCCCTTTAATTAAATTCTCTAAATCATCTTCATATTGGGCGCTATAAAAATCTTCAATTAACATCATCGTCATCATCACCATCATCGTCATCGTCGTCACCATCATCATTATTTATAGATATAATACTGATAGGATATACAATCATTTTGTGATCGTCGTCATTATCATCAACACTACCAATCAATAAGCTTATATGAAGAAATTGTAAAGAATGAGCGAATGAATGAATAAATGGATAGAATGATAGTGGAATGAATAAACGAATGAGTGAATGAATGATTAGATAAATACATACATAAATAAACAAATAAATACCAAAACTATAACTCAATAAACGATATATTAATTTATCTATTTGACAACTTGATTTCAGATAAATGAACGAATTAAAATGACAGTCTAGCATTTGCGAATAAATTTCTCAAAAATTTTCTGCCAAAAATATTGCACTAAAAACATTTTTTAACGAGAGATGGCAAAAGCAACACAAAATTACTATAATTAATTTTACTTAGCCATCCCTGAATTAATTAAACAGCTGATCAAATAATCAATAAGAGGGCGGAGCCTGTTTCGAAAAGTGAATCGCAGAAAGAAAAATTGTTAGATCGGTGAAATTGATGAATTAGTGAAGTCCTAACTCTGTCCCCAGTTGCAAAATTTCGATGAATTTGCAGGATGTCAAACATGAAACGGACCAGCCGGCAAATCAACTCAAATACGTCAACTTTAACGGAGATTACACGTTAATAATTTATTTCTTTGTCTTGGCTATTTTTTCCCAATTCAAAAAATAAATAAAATAAACGAACTAAACGACAAATATTTTATTTATGTTAATTAATTAAAAAATAAAAATTGATTTTCTAAAATTTTCATTATAATTATCTCATATACTCATACTTTATTTTGTGCTGTCTTTGATTTGAACTGAAGTTTATTCTCCTGATTGTTTCTGCTTTTGTTAGGTTCTTTCATCATCACTGTCATCATCATTGTCATTATCATTTTAGATTTATAATCTTCTTCATCATCATTCTCATCAGGAATGAAATTTGATAATAAAATTGAATAAAATTTGTTGTCTGGATGGATTGTGTGGATGGATTGTGTGGATGGATTGTAAAGATAGGTTATTGTATGGATGGATTATAAATATGGATTGTAAGGATGTATTGTAATGATGGATTGTAATGGACAAATTGTCTACAGGTCGCTGTTGACAGGCCGCAATGGAGATTACAACATTTACACGTTGGCCAACATCAGCAAGTCCCTGCCATTGCTCTATACATTTCGTTCGTTTCATTTTTATTGTTTTTTTCAAATCTTACATGTACCCACCTATTAAAATTACACATATATTATATCATATATATATATATAAGCATATATATATATATATATATAAGCATATATATATATATATATATATATATATATATATATATATATATGCTTGTGTTTGTCACAAGATTTTTGCTACCAAATGTTGTTAGACAATGAAAAGTAAATTCAAATGAAAAAAATTATTATTTATAATTTTTATAGCGAGCAATGATGAGGTGATATTAGTTGAGAGATTGCTTTCAACTAGTCTGATAGTTTTTGTGACGGCCAGCCAGCCTTCGAGATTAGTGTTGCATCATTTTAGGAATCAGAAGGAGGTGTGCACCTATAACTTCCCCACCAACATTCTTGCTGTCAAACTCAACAAATCAGTAATTTCCCATTTTTTCATTATATTTTTTAGGCCCACTTTTGTTTTATTGATTTTTGACATGTTTTTTCTATTATCACCCGAGTTACTAAATTATGTTTTTAATGGTTATTTGAAAAAAAAATTTTAAAGTTTAAAGTTAAAGACATTTTCATCACACCGTTGCCAGTGTTTTGTGGTTTGTTTGGAGGACAGCATCAGCATACACAGCATTCGAGACCTGAGGACCTTGCACGTGATCAGGGATGTACCTTTAAACACGCACATCACCTGCACACTCAGTCCCAACTCTCCGACGAATTGTTTTGTCGCCTACCCTGCCAGCAATCACTCCGGGGAGGTGGCCATCTTCGATGCAGAGAATCTTGTTGGTGCTTGCTCTCTTCAGTCATAATCTCATTCACTTTTAATCTATTTGAAACTACAAATAAATAAATTTTAAATCGGTGCAAAAATAATGTCCATTTTGTGTTGCCTAATTTTTCGTAAATGTTTAAATGGAAGATAGTAGAGACTGTTTGGATTGATTCGTCATAATTTTTTAAAACCTAGTCAAACAATCAATGAAAAAATTTACTGTTTACAAAATGATAAGGTGCACCAAAAATCAATCAGTCAACTGCACCCAGAGTGTTGAACAACACCAAGAGTCTACCTCAACGACAGATTGCACGTCACATGGCAGACATTTAAAACCTTAACACGCTTGTCTTACGAGGTTCTGCTTTGCCGAACTTTTATGCCACTGCCAACGATGAACTTATTTCTCGTTGGCAGGTGAGCGTAGATTGCAGCAATGGTTTCTATTTTGATTGAATGTCTATATTCTAGTAGAGCCCCGTTCTTTGCATTTTTAAAATGGGCGGTTCGAAGGGGACATTATTTTTGCAGCAGCATCCTTCCTTTTGTAGTTTGTAATTAATTTCGCGCGCCCGCCACCAACGCAGAGGCCCGTGTGGTCCATCGACGCCCACGACACCGTCATAGCAGCCATGGCCTTTTCATACGATGGACTCCTATTGGCTACTGCTTCTGTCAAAGTACTCTTCACAATTATTTATCACTCAACTAATGATGCGTTCGTTCGTTCGCTCCATTTTCATTTGTCCATCGGCACGTTCACAACATTTTCACCGGCCGGCTCATTCGATGCATTACAGACTAACTACCGAACGACTGACGACTCCATTTAATGATCATCATTCATTCATTCCATCAACTTCATAATTCGTGCAGGGGACGGTGATTCGAGTGTTCTCGGTTGCGAGCAGGTCGAAAGTGTTTGAGTTCAGGAGGAGCATGAAGAGGTTCGTCGTCACGGGCCGTGTCAAAATTTGAGCAGAGTTTATTTCATAGATGTTTGTTGTGCGTGCATTTTAGAAATTTGCACTATATAAATACATTTCCTTGATTGACTGATTAATGAGAATGAGAGATGAATGGTTGAAATCACGAAGGTGTGCCACTGTGTACTCGTTGGCATTCAGCAAGGATGGCAAGTTTTTGTGTTGTTCCAGCAGTACCGAAACTGTTCACATCTTCAAGATCGACCTCCAGAAATTGAAGTTCGTTGATTGGTTCATTTTCTTGTTGAACGGTTGACTGATTAGTTGATTGATGGATGGATGGATGGATGGATGGATGGATGGATGGATGGATGGATGGATGGATGGTGGATGGATGGTGGATGGATGGGCTGATTGATTGTTGAACTTTTAGTTATGCTATCATTGCCATCTTCACTAACACACACACTCATCAGCGCAATGAACCAAGAGGTTCCGTCAAACGAGAATCAAGGATGGATGGATTATTTAGGTCAGGCCATCAAATCCTCAACGACCTACTTACCGGCGCAAGTCACGGAAGTGTTGAGTCAAGAGAGGGGCTTTGCAGTGGCCCGTCTGCCTTCTTCTTGTAGCAGCTTCACAGCAACTGCTACAGCATCGTTATCATCATCTCCAGCCAATACGGCTGCTGTTGCTTCATCACCAACTGCTGCAGCTGCTTGTAGTGCTGCTGTTGCTGGTGGTGGTGGTAGAAATGTTTGCGGCATTACAAGGTTAGTTTGTTTCTGAACGTAAAAAGTAATCAATCCCATTCCTTTCACTCATCTTATTAACTCATCTGTGCGTCCAGTATTGAAGGTGGTACGTACGTGATGATAGTTCAACAGAACGCTGAAATGCTGGTTTACAATGTTGATGTCGTCAATGGAGGAGAATGCAATATTGTTGCTCAATATAGGTTGGATGGTTGGTTGACTGGCTGGTTGGATGGTTGGATGGCTGGCTGGTTGGATGGCTGGCTGGCTGGTTGGTTGGATGGCTGGCTGGTTGGTTGGTTGTATGGCTGGTTGGATGGCTGGCTGGTTGGATAGCTGGCTGGCTGGCTGGCTGGTTGTATGGCTGGCTGGTTGGATAGCTGGCTGGTTGGTTGGTTGGATGGCTGGCTGGCTGGTTGTATGGCTGGCTGGTTGGTTGGATGGTTGGTTGGATGGTTGGTTGGTTGGCTGGTTGTATGGCTGGCTGGCTGGTTGTATGGCTGGTTGGCTGTTCCATGATGATGTTTTCAGGCGCGACGTCACTTTCAAGTTGTGATGCATATTTGTGGCGCTATTTTTGCATACATGTTAATTGTACATTCTGTCACATGATTACTTGCTTAATTTCAATCAAATTATCTGCAATAACACTTTTTTGAAGCTTGAATATCTCAGGGATTCCATTTCACCACCACCACCATCTCCCCCCTCCTCCCCCTCCTCTCCATCATCATCATCAGCCTCCAGTCCCTCGATCAGTCCAACCGCCACCATCCTCATCTGTACCGTCGTCGTTGTCATCATCAACTCAGGAACAACCATCACCAGCACCTCCCTCATCATCATCATCATCTTCCATCGACCAAGATACCACGCCCACCGACTGTCACTCACCTTTGAACGACCTTGAGTGGATGAAGGTCAAGAAACTTCCGCGCGCCAACACATCCCCACAATGGAGTCCTTGCAGGCGGTCTTATGCCAGTGTTGTCAACAGCCAGGACAGTGGAGATATGCGAGGAGATGGTGCGTGCAGGAATGTGCGTGGCGATGGTGCGTGCAGAGACGGCAGTGGATGTTGTCGTAGCGGCGATTGCAGCCCCATTGAGGTAGCCTCACCATCCACATCTTCCTCATCTGGATCATCATCATCTTCTGCATCTTCATCATCGTTAGCTTCGTCGTCACTTCAGCCACCATCTCAAATTAGATCTGATCTGCAGCCACCACAGCGACTGCAGCCAACTAAGCAGCAGCAGCAACAATTGCAGCCAAAAAAGCAACCACAGCAGCCACAAAACATTTACTACCAACAACATCAGAACCAGATGTTGAAATTCGAAGGTGAATTGGTCCTTAGGGATGCGATTGTGTCCATCGAAGGTGGTGCTCCTGATGACGATGATGATGGTGGTGATGATAGTGATTATGATGATAAAAATGATGTAAGTGACCAATGGTCGAATCATAAATAGCTAAATAATTAACTAGATTAATGAACTAACTGATAAATTATTTCTAACCCCCTCCCCAACATGAAGACCTCTACATGGACGCCGAGTGTGGCTGGCTGGAAGACAGTTCCGAGTTTCCTTCCATCATCAAAAAAAAGTAAAACACTTGGCAAACATGGGGTGAACACTTGGCGAACATTTGCGGTGAACATGGCAAACCGGCCATTCAAATAAACATTACTGCAAATAATAACATTCTTCAGCTATCAGTATCATAATGCTTCCTTACTACAACTACTACTACTACTACAGCAATAACTACTACTACTGCTACTACTACAACAACAACTACTTCTACTACTACCAAAACGCAACAAATAAGTGATTCATCGCCATTGTAATTACTGAGCACTATGATATTGATTCTAAAGTAACTTCTTCTGAAGTTATATAATAGTTATTTTTATAGTCGTCGTTGTAGTAGTAGTAATATTAGTAGTTGTAGTAGCAGCTGTAGTAGTATTAGAAGTAGTAGTAGTGGCAGCTGTAGTAGAAGCAGCGGCTGCAGTAGTAGTAGTAGTAGTAATATCATGTTCCTTTCGTATCACGTTCTTCATCCAGCATCTATCTATCTACCTACCATATTTAATTCATTACAATTTTATGACGCAACAACATGATGTTTCATCATCATCGTCATCATCATTATCATTATTATAATTATTTATAATTATTTATAATTATTACGCCATATAAAGTGATGAAGTCGTCGCCATTTCAAATTTATTATTATCATTCTTCCAATGTTATTGCTGTCGGTGATTTTATTGTCACTGACCTTTAATAATTATGTCTCGTCATAAACATACTCAGAAAATATTAGTTGTATAGATTAGATATATGTGTTCTCCCTCTCTTTCTCTCTCTCGCTTTTTCTCTATATATAATGATAGAAAGAGAGAGACTTTGTTTCAGTGGAATTAATTTTCCATTATTAAATTGTAATTCATATCTTAATTCGAAATAGCACGATGACGATGAGTGAGTCTTTTATTATCTCATCAGATATTATTACACACACACATACGTACACACATACATAAGTACACAAATACATACACACATACATGAATATATACATATTTGCTTCGTTTCTTTTGTTATATGACGTTATGTTGGATCATGTTTATTCACACTTTAACGTATTCATCATCATCGCCATTTTAATCACCATCATCATCATCTTATTCATCACCATCATCTCTTTGTAGCTTTACTGTGTTTTATTAAATGTATTTGACGTGTTTCTACGTTCACATTGTTGCATCACATTTCTCAAGCTTTAATCCAAGTTAAATTTAAATACATTGGTTGGTAGGAATATACGCATATATATTGAAAAATGTCACACACATGTACAAGCACACATACACACACGTACACATACACACCACACACATTTATATATTCAAACAGCTACATATATAAACACAAAATGATAAAATACTTTCAAAAAGAATGAAAAAAATATAGGATTTTAATCTAGTTTCAATTTTCTTAATGTGCATTCGCTATTTTATGTTCCTCTTCATTTTCATTATTCAGTCTAATTTATTTATACCAAACTATGTATCACTTTTAATATATTAACACGCGTATTGATTCATTAAACTAACACATTTCTCGCGTTTGATATCATCATCAATGATACAAGTGTAGATATATATATGATCAAAGTTTTTAGATATACTTTTAACAAGATACACACTAGAGACGTACCGAATATTCGAAATTTGGATTCGGCCATTTTTAAAGACCGAACAGCCGAATATTAAATATTTTCGTTTAAGCTACCGATCTTTTTCGATTCCAGAACAATAATTCTTGAATGTTATTAGGAAGGAAATTTATTTTTGCCATCATGACTGGTGAAACATCTGAATTTGAACAAGAAATCGATGTAGAAATGCTGGATTGACATAATTCGCTAACAATTTTTAATAGCTTGTATCCATTTGTGAGTTTTTGTCTTTAGTCAAACGGCAGATCAAATATTCGGCTATTCGGTAAAGTTCGCCCCGATACACACAGATATTTTAGTCACAAATTATTATCTATCTAACCACTTATCTACTGTTACGTTGACATTTATTCAAGTTTTTCAAGACAATTTCACGTCAACTTATATCTACTTCATATATATACATACGTTTATACAGATATACCAGCATGTATGTGCTTATAATTAAATGTTTTACTTAAAACAGTGGGTACATTACGTTAAAATATTGTATATCACGATACATCTCTAACATTTTATTACTATATAATTTCTACACATACATACATACTTATATATATATACGTACATACATATATACACAATTATTTTTGTGTTTCAAGAGTTTAGGTTGAACTTAACATTAACTCTGGATTATGCAATTGCAATGTAATAAACACACAACTCTGTGCAAAAATATACCTAACACAAACATTGAAACTAACCAATACAATATGTGTACACACATACACAAACACACACACACACATATATTTATACGTACACCCTTAGTTACAGAGTATTCTTCATACTTACTTAGGAATTATTAATTCTAATGCGGAGAAATAGCCATTTACATTTGGGACTATTCAAATATTCTGGATTTCGCATTGACTGAAATAAAATTAACTAGACATCTCTATTATAGAAATTGTTTATGAAATTTTTATATTAAATGAATTTACTTTATTTCAATTTTTAATAAAAAAAATCATGTCTCCCGGACGATATTATCATCATAAGAAAGAGAAGCACCAACGACAGCAGCAGCAGTGTTTAAAGTTGCTGGGGTGTCGTCAGGTTGTTGCTGAGATGTTGCTGGTTGCTCTTGAGACAAAAAATTGTCGTTGCTGATAACTTGTTGGTTGTTGTCGACCGCAGTAAACGTGTCAGCAACATTTTGTTGCTGATGTTCAGCTGCTGTTGCCGCTGGAAGATGCTGCTGCTGGCTGCTTTCGACAGGCACCAGCATGAGCTTGTCCTTGAAGTTCATTGCCCTCCTCACGGATTCAATATCGATGACGTCGTCTGGTCTCGTCTGCGCCCATTAATTATAATAAATATTTTAATTACTATTAGCATAACAAAATCGTCTGCGTCCATTAATTATAATAAATATTCTAATTGCTATTAGCATGACAAAAGCGAAAAAAACCTGCTCGATCAGTCCCGCTAATTCAGAAAAGACCTTTCGAGCTGCGTTTGATGAAGCAAAAAAGTATTATTACATGATTCATTCATATGCATGATGAATAATTGCATTGCAAAATGTTATCAACAGACACACACACACATCTTCAAAGGATGACATCAACTAATAAGAATTATTATTGTAACTATGCTGACCAACCTATGTCGACTTCATTATCAGTTGGCCTGCAGAATGCGTCAGTTGATCTCTTCCAATGGCTCGAACTCAACGACGCCCTTCGTTTTTCTTCCAGGGTCAGCAGAAGATTCGAAGTCTTGCGTAACTGGTTGTCCTGCTGATTGTTGCCGAGTGGGCCGCTGTCGCTAGGTAGGTTGCAAGTCGCTGGGTTGTTGTCGTTGTCAGTGGTCACCATGTTATAAGCTGTTGCAATGATCTGCATGTTCTGTTGTTGTTGCTGCTGCAGTTGCTGCTGTTGCAGTTGCTGCTGTTTCAGCAATTCCTTCTACGAAAAATTTTAAAAACATTTCAAAATTGGAACAAAACACAGAGTCTCAATCACCATCGCCTTGTGATCATCTTAAAATGTGATTTTGAACAACTGCATGATTGGGATGTGTAATTGGAATGATGATAATGGGATAAAATTGAAATATTAGAAATGGTTAAATTGAAGTAATGACAAAATAGAATGAAGAAAAAAAAAGAGAGAGGGAGTGAGAGAGAGAATAAATAAATGCAAGCCTCTTTGAGGATGGCTTCAGTCTTCATGTGCTCGCCATTTGTGAGGACATCAAGCAAGTTGTCGACCATCATTGTTGCATATTCGCCACATCCAGACACAAACTCTTTCAAGCTGTCGTCATCATCATCATCATCCTCGTCACCATCCTCATAATTATTATCACGTTATGATCACACGAACAACATCAGTTTTAAACATTGAATTGTCATCCGTTATATTTAAATAGATGAATGACGAAAAAAATTGAATGATTTACATCAGTGCTTCGAAAGTGTAGCCCGCAGGCAGAATGACGGACTAACAAAAGTATCAAGAAATTCGTGGGAATTTTTATATTTTTGGTTAGTTACAAAAAGTTTGAACAGAGTTATATTTATTATTAATTCACGTTTTCAAGACAAAACACAAGAACTGCTTGGATATTTGTTCGCCATTCGGTACGGAACTATCTCCAAAAGAACCGCGACTTGAGCCACTAACAAAAAATAAACTCGTTTGCCACATCAATCATACACGAATGAAAGTTTAACCAATCATGGTTGAAAATCTCTCCTATTTACAATTTTTCATCTAAATTTGTTTCACTTTTTAGCATTTGTCAAATGATCAAATTATTAAACTAGAATAAGTTAATTTGTATTAAATATAATGGAGATTGAATGAATGTCGAGACCACCACGCATCAATCGTTGTATCGAGTTTCTGCTAGTGAATATTTAGAACGTGCTCCTACACCTACACCGAATGAACTTCTAATGCCATTCACGTTCTGTTCAAAAAATCAGGTCAGTTCAAAACTGCCTTCTTACGATCACTGCCTCCGAAGCCAGTTCTTCCAACGGTGGCTCCTGCTAATCGCATTAGAATTCACGGCGGGTGGACAGATAAGTTTGAGAAGCACTGATCTATACCAAAAAACAAATGAACGTTAACAGAAAACAAGACGAATAGAGAAGAGTAGCAGGAGCAACTGAGCAGACTCACACCTCTTTGCGTACTGAACGCCAGTTTCGTCAGCGTAAGTTGCGAGCAGCAAGTTCGTCGTCTCCTTATCGACATTGGCGTTTGAGCTATCATAAACCGGAGCATACGAGCTGAAAGCACCGTAGCTCAGGTACGTTACTGTTCGAGAGAAAATAAAATAATGTTAGTATTTAGAGAATTTTACTGTAATTGTAATGCGCCGATAAATTAGGACACCAACGAATGAAGAGAAATAATTAAATGAAGCCTGACCTGGGTTGATTTTATTCCGGATGTCATCTTTTGGCAGGTTGACGTGCGACTGGCCGGCGACCAACCGACCGACCACCCCTCCCAAATCCACCACTCTCTCTTTCTCTGATACTAATTCAAATTAGGTTGTGACGTACAATAAATAGGAACAAGATGAATTACAAGAAAATAATAATGCTGCTGCTACTGCAAATGTAAGCTCATCTATCGCCTAATAACTAAACTGAATGTGTTGATAGAAAGATAATTTCTAATGAAATTTGAATGAAAATCAGTGAGAGGTAGTGGCAAAAATATTCAATGAATGAAAGAAGGCCACTAACTGAATCCTCTATTATCTGGATTGAGGATATTCAAAACAGTTGTACCATCTGCCTCCTTCTTCAAGTAACCAATCTTAGTAAAGAAAACAAACAAACAGACAAACAACATTGTCGCCATGAATTTTACACGGTATGATATTAAAAATGTAATAATATCAAATCTGCTGGAGACCTTGCTGTTAGGTGCATGAGTTTGCAAATTTTCGGCGGCAAGTCGGGCAGCCGTCTGCACCTGCTCCAAAATCTCGCTGGCCGTCAGTTCATCTGGGATTGCTTCAAATTTTCCCAATCTTTCAGAATAATTAAATATATCAAAAAAATTTTTAAAACAGTCAAATGAGTAAAAATGATAAGAAATAAAATGATGAATGTTTGAATTTATGAACACTAACTCAACATTTTGGTTGCTGGCATTCAGATCTGGTGCTCTATCCAGTTCACAATATCTGCTTCTATTAGCAATGTTGCTACTGTTGTTAATATTATTTATATTATTAATATCATTGTTGTTAGCATTGCTTTCCTTGTCACAATCGATAATGACATCGTCATCGAGATCAACATCCTCTTTTGATAGATTGGACATGAATGCAAATGTCCGCCTCATCTGATTCATTCGTTCCTGCAAGCAACAACAACGACAACAGCAATGATGAAACCACAATGAAGAACTTAAAAATAAATTTGGAAATTATGATAAAATCATAAAAATAAATCAACGGAATAATTTGTGTACCTTTCCAAAATACTTGAGTCCAACGCCAAGTAAACGTCTGCCTTCTTTGTGGTAGATGGTATCCGGCTGGTTGTAGTCCATGCAGTTTGCCATCATCAACTTGAAATCATCCTGCAGGTCATCAATTCGCAATAATCACTTCACCAAAAAACTTATAAATAAAGACCATAGTTGAAGAATTAATAAAAAAGGTAAACAATAATTTCAACGAACCCTATATTCCCTGACAGATTGGTAAAATCCAGAATCAATTTTCTTCTTCATTGTGCTGAAGTCCATTGCTTTTGAAATGACCTTTGAATAACCCGGAGCTATCAGATCAGTTACGGGAAATGCAAAAAAGCCATTTGGGTCCTTCCTTTATATAGAAAAAATTTTTGAGCATAAAACTTCTTAAAATGTCAATTTTATTAGAAACATTTCATTTAAAATTTAAACAAACCAACTGAACATTAAACAAATTTGTAAAAAATTTGTAAAAAAATTTGCTGGTGAACCTCTGAAGTTGCTTATGAAGATGATCTAGACACAATTGCAGGGGGGTCCTTTCCTCAACAGCACCAGCAGATGCATTCATGTTTCGTTTCTCTCTCTGAATTCTGCTGCTGCTGCTGTTGGTCATTTTGTTATTTGAGGTAGTGAGGTCATCCTCACAGTATTCCTCCAACTGACTGTCCTCATCTGAGTCTGTCTTGTCATTCATTTTTCGCTTTTTGCGAAATTTTCTCTCGCTCGCCCCATCGCAAGATGTCGCTAAGTTCGAGCTAAGTTCAGGCGTCCCCGGATTGCTGCCTACTTTGAAAATTAATTTCAGGCTGGGCTTCTCCAGATTTTCTAAAAAAAGTAAAAAATTAGCATTTAACGGAAAAAATCAAAATAAAAAAAACACAAATTTTAAAAAATGTTAAAAAATTACGTTTCCTTCCGTGCATGATTTTTTAATTTAACTTATAAACTACTAAATAATTAATAAATACAAATTGAAAGTTTGAAATGAAAAGTGAACTGCAATTGAGAATGGGTCAAACTATTTGACATTTTTGAAATATTGGCTTATTGGCTTACATCGAAAATTGCATGGGTTTTAAGGGTCAAGCTATATGAAATATTTATTTGACTTATTATATTTAACTAGACGTTTTACATTTTGTAAAATCAAAAATATAGCCAACAAAACTGAACTGTTTCGGGCTCATATAAAAAACAAGCAAAATATATTTGACCATAGAGTGTTATGTAAATCTGTTACATGTTTAAACATTTTTCACTTTTGGACTCAAATAAAACACAATTTTAAAATGTCTTTGAACCATGGAATTACATTAAAGTCTATGTTTAAAGTCATTTAATTTTAGTTTAATCTCTAATCATCAAACTGATCATGTGAATCCATCCGAATTTGTTCAATTCCAACATACGAATTATGTATATTATGAGTGTTATGTAATTCTATGTTACATGTTTAGGCTTAAACCCCATAACTGGACTAATCAATTCGATCAATCGGTCGGGCTATTTGACATGCTAGGATTGTTGGCTTACGAAATTGCATGGATTTTAACGAGCTAGCTATATGAAATATTTACTTGACTTAATATGTTTAAAACATTTTAGTAATTCTATTTAATTTTATTTAATAGAATTATTTATTATTAAATAATTTTTGTTAATTTGAATATAAAAATTGCTTTTGGTTCGGTGAAATCTAACCCTTACTGAAGCCGAAGGTTGGTTTACTAGGATTGAGCTATACTGCTATAGTCACCTTTTTTTTACACCATTCGATCATGTTAAAATTTGTTTGCTTATGAAATAAATGGCCTAAATAGATCAAAATTGTTATTTGAACAACCATCTTCATTATATTCAATGAATATTTTACATTCTGCTGGTGCTCATAGAAACTGGTTGCTGAAATCATACGTTGGCTTACAGCAGTGGCTTATAGGGTTTCACAGAACAGTTCACAGCATAGCATGACTACATCAACATACCAAACAGAAATTATTTATACATGCATAATATATACAAAGTAAATCAAGAAATATTCAAAAATTATATAACCAAATTAAAAAAAAACTAGAAACCAGTCGACATTTAATAAATAAATAGATATTAAAAAGATTGTTCAAAAAGGTAAAATTTAAGGCGACGACGAGAATAAAAAGTAGTTTGTTTTGTTCATGGATATATATATATATATATATATATATATATATTATCAGTGATATTTTTAACAGTGTATTTATCATTATTATTGAAAATATTATTTAATTAATGATAAAGAAAATAGAAATTAGATAAAAAAGCTTAATTGAAAAAGCGTCTAGTTCGTATTTGTTTGTATCATGTTTGTATCATGTTTGAAACATGTTTGTTTTTTGTATTGTGTGCGTAATGCGTGTGTGCGCGCAATTATTTTTTTCTAAATTTTAATTTTAATTCGAGCTATGGCTCGCCTATGTTCAATTAACTCAGATCTCACTTTCCTACTTTCAACTGACACAATCCCTAGCCTACCTGTTGGTTGTTAACACTGCTCATTTTACAATTTATATTTGTGGTTTTATGTTACAAAAGTAGGAAAAATTAAGAAGAATGGACAAATTACGACAATATAACAACTAGCGCATGCATGCATGTATATATATGTGTGTGTGTGTTTATATATGTACGTATGTATGTTTTTAATTTACGTGTGTATGTGTATAATAATTTAAACGTAAGTCTTAAGTTCTATAATAATATAATAATTAAAGACTTACGTCTTAAATTCTATAATAATTCTATATTACGTCTTAAATTATTAAAGACTAAAGTTAGAAAGTTAAAGTTAAAGAAAGTTCTATAATAATTTAAGACTTACGTCTTAAATTATTATAGAACTTTCTAAGCAAAAGAATTAAAAAAAGTGAACGGCATTTAGTGAGAAGCCCCCTCGCCACGTCAA